>NC_066535.1:19568413-19600913 GCF_024679095.1 Eriocheir sinensis
CATTTAATTCTGCATGTTTTCACATATAAAATGATGATTATGCTGAGTTTATGGCTGAAAGCTTGTTATATTCAATAGCGACATTTGAAATTTGGCGAGCGGCGATCTCGATACGGCGCAGGGTGTTGTTAAGGTTTTCATTATCAGTTATCGGTTATCGGAATAAGGTTTTCTGTTATCGTGCCCTGCTATGGCGGAGACGCTGTCTTTCTCCTCAGTCTGAAGCTAGCCAGCACTGTGAGTGGAACGTTTCTCTGGAATACACACACTGCATTTTGACCCCTACTATGGCACCCAAGCATCCTTCCACCTCGTCCAGTGACATAAGAACATAGGAGTCTGCACGAAGCAGCTCCTCTGAACCTTGGCTCCCGTGTATCTAACCCTACCTAATATCGCTGTCCATGACGCATCAACAAAGTGATGGTGGTGAGTGTTTTTGTTGTGTCAGTGACTTACAAATGTAATGTAGCAATTCTTTCTTTAGAAAACTTTTACTTAACCCGGTGGTGGCAGGGATCATGTTTCTTAATGGTCCCTCCAAGCAAGAAAAATGAGAAAAAATCACCCCTCACACAAACCATTTCATATTATATGTCAAAGCATTTGTGATCAGTTTGTGTGTGTTACTTTCCTCTCTGTCAAAGGCTGTAAAATAAGGCAAAAAGTAAGCAGAAAAATATATATCTACCCTTGCAGGTGAAAATATAGCCTGTTAGCTTTTGAGACCAAACCATGTAGTGAGCCTCCTCCTCCCTCCCTGCTGGCTAGGCTTCCTTTTAATATGTATTTCCATTACATGATGCGGCCAATATTAGGAGTCTTTTTCACACCAATATTTACTGTATAATGATGACTTGACTCCTGCATTAGCACCGGTGAGTGAGTTAGGGGCTTAAGGAACTTTGATGCCAGGATTGGAGGTGACTTATTCCTGGGTTTAAACTTATACAAAATCAGGTTAGCAACATGTCTGTGGTAAGTCCCTTGTACAATAAGAAATATTACTTTCCTCTCTGTCAAGGGCTGAATAAATAAATCAAATTAATCTAACTATATTATAAAGCAAAACCAATCTTGCATGCATAATATGTATCCAGTGTGTAGTAAGCACTTTGGGAAACATATATCATGCACCCTATGCTTAACCCTGCGGGGATCATGTTTCACCCGGTAGCAGAGACGGGCCAAATTTGTGGCTTTACCGTGTAGTGTTAACGTAATAAATTTGTGGCTTTGCCGTGTAGCAGCAACGGACAAATTTGTGGTTTTACCGTAGCAGCAACGGGCCAAATTTGTGGCTTTACCGTGTAGCAGATACGGGCCAAATTTGTGGCTTTACCGTGTAGCAGCAACGGGCCAAATTTGTGCCATGATTTAAACCCCCCAAAATAGATGATGTGTAAACTGATCACAAATGCTTTGATATGTATTATGAAATGGTTTGTGTGAGGGATGATTTTTTCTCATTTTTCTCGCTTGGGGGGACAATTAACAAACATTATCCCTGCTGCTACCGGTTTATGAAACCTGATCCCCGCTGCTACCACCACCACTGGGTTAAACGGCCTTTCCCTCTACGCAAGGGGAGGTAGTGAACATTTTACAACACAATGGGTTACTAAGGAGCTGAACATTTTACAGCTCAATATAACGGGTTCACCCTTTGGGGGCTTCATGGGGGGGTAATGAAGGCAGGGCAGGAAGTGAGTAGAGAAAGCTTACCTATTTCTCCAAGCTGCTGAAAAGCTTGTTGGTGAAGAATTAGTTGTCGGTGAAGAGATTGTTGTTGAGGTGAGGAGTGCCCTGTGTTATGGAACCCCTAGGCACTGCTACACCAACCTGCAAATATGTGTCCACTCTCAAAGTCTTGTACCAGGAAAAGACAGCATGGGATAATATATTATAAATCTCTCTCTCTATCAAGGGCTGTATAATTAAGATAATTAATTGATACTCTCTCTCTCATATTTGTTTTTTACATACTCTTTCTTCCTACCCTCCCCCTCTCTATCTCTCCCCTCATATAAATCTATACATACAGCCAGGCCTATACTTTGAGGCAGTGCCAACATTGCCAGACTGTTGTATTCAGCCTCTTATATTTACTGACTTCCAACACAAAATCGTTCTTCTGTCCCCAATAACGAGATTCATTTATATTTATCATTAGCCCGGCGGTGGTAGCAGGTGAAAGTGGAAAGTTTTGTTTAGTGGACGCCGCAACATCTGTGGTCATATGCCGAGAGAGACAGAAGGGCAAGGAATTATAAGAAGGAACAGATCCCAGGAGACGGGACACAACCCCCGATTAATACCTGGTACACTGCTGGGTGGACAGGGGCGTAGGGTATTGGAAAAGCCGCCCAAATTTTTCCACTCCACCCAGGAATCGAACCCGGGCTCTCTCGGTTGTGAGCCGAGTGTGCTAACCACTGAACCACGAAGCCCCATAGGGCTGCATGCGGGTGATCACACTAAACTCAGCGATGTGTTTGAAAGCTGAAGCAGTCCGCTGGAGACCTTGCTCTTAGTGTGAAGGGGGAAGGGAGGGGGGGTCAGTTTATTTAGTTATCAGGTAGTTTAGTTAGCTATAGTCCATGGACTCTTAACTTGAGCCCTGTGGCTTGGCCCGGGGAACCTCCCCATTGTTTACAGACCTAGCGATGACCTGTGATCTGTTATGTTAGCTATTTATGGAGTACATATACAGTCAAACCTCGATTTACGAGTTTAATTCATTCAAGAATATTGCTCGCACACCAAAACACTCGAAAACCAAAACGAATTTCCCCATTGAAATTAATGTAAATCCATTAATGTGTCTCATATCTCAAAAAAACTATTTACGTAAGAACCATCTTACATGTTATTTTTTACAGAATTGACGTTATCTTACTAACAAGTAGAGATGATAAAGATATGAAACACAAGTCAAAGTGTTACGGTTGTTTCGGAGACTCCCGCAACCGCTGGCCATGCTTGAGGTGCAGGCTTCGCCCCAGGGTTTAGCAGGTGGTTCCCCTATTCTCAGGGCACCGGAACTACACCCGACCACCAACGTGAAGCTAACTCGACATATCGTCCGAGATGGAGGGTGAACGAGTCAGTCACGTCCAGGAGGGCATACAAGATACCTCTCCATTAACATGAGTTGCAATAGCAATGATATTAATGACAATGATAATAATTACAAGATAATTTAATACTACGCTATTCTAACCTAAAACTTATTCAAACCTAGCCATACTTTTTTTTTTTCCTTACCTCCCTCGGCTGGGCCTGGTGGTGGGCCCAAGCCGGCAAGTGTTTATAGCGGCCCCATCTATTCTTGGCTCGTGCTGTCTTGCTTTCCCTTGGACAGTCCCATACAGTCCAGGATGATGGTGGTGGTCTTCAGGACAAGTAGTCTGTGGCCACTCACCAGGTGGCAGTGGCGGATTCAACCCCTCATCATCCATGACGCGGCGAACACAGGACCGGCACGCTAACCACTCAGCCACCGTCTCCTTCCCCAGCCTGTGTTCCGACGCCAAATATGCAAAAAGTAAAAACATATGCTTCAATGTGTCATCCCAGACTATATATAAAGAGAATTAAATCTAAGTCATCCTAACCTAACCAAACTTTAATGAAACTAATCTAGCCTTAGCAAGCCACTGACAAAACAATATAAACAAATATATCTCCAGGTGTGTCCCCCCCAAGACCATATATTTTGAGAATTAAATCTAAGCTATCCTAACCTGCCCAAACTTGCTGAGCTATCCTAACAAGACCTAACTTAACCCGGTAGCAACAAGGGCCCAAATTTGTGGCTTTACAGTGTACCAGCGACGGGCCAAATTCTTGCCATGATATGTAACTTGATATATTAAGAAGGATATACGTAAACCCCACCATCAACCATTAGGATCAACAGGGAAGAAGCCTACAGTGATGATTTTTTTCTCATTTTTCTCGCTTAGAGGGAAGGGCCTTTAACCCAGTGGAAGCAGCAGGGATCATGTTTCTTAATGGTCCCTCCAAGCGAGAAAATGGAAAAAAATCACCCCTCACACAAACCATTTCATATTATATATAAAGCATTTGTGATCAGATTATGTATCATCTATTTTGGGGGGTTTATATCATGGCACAAATTTGGCCCATCGCTGCTACACGATAAAGCCACAAATTTGGCCCGTCGCTGCTACATGATAAAGCCACAAATTTGGCCCGTCACTGCTACACGGTAAAGACACAAATTTGGCCCGTCGCTGCTACACGGTAAAGACACAAATTTGGCCTGTCGCTGCTACACGGTAAAGACACAAATTTGGCCCGTCACTGGTACACGGTAAAGACACAAATTTGGCCCGTCGCTGCTACATGGTAGCCACAAATTTGGCCCGTCGCTGCTATATGGTAAAGACACAGGTTTGGCCCATCGCTGCTACATGGTAAAGCCACAAATTTGGCCTGTCACTGCTACACGGTAAAGACACAAATTTGACCCATCGCTGCTACCAAGTTAAGAAACATGATCCCCACAGCTACCGGGTTAACCGTACCTGCCGTGCGCTCTACTACCACAATGAAATAAAACAAATATATACTGTGTTGCACCCCAAGACAATATTTTAAGAGGCGGAGAGTATGGAGATGACCGTAGCCACCTCTCCCGCCAGTGACATCAACGGCAGTGTGGTGAGAGGCCTATCCTGCCTATATATCCTAAACAAGTGGGTGTTATTCCAGAAAAAACACCCAAGTATCATCACTTCACACTTATTTATATATTCAAGGGCTGAAAAATATCGGAAACATTAACAAAAACAATGCCCGGTCAGCACTAAGTTATCCTAACCTTGGATAACTTAGATTTTAACATAACCTCCTGTGAGAGCAAGATAAAAATTGACAGACAAAATAGGTCAATTCCGGCCCTTACGGTACCATGAGCAGACCTCTAGAATAACACCCGATGGTCTAGGATAAAAAAGTTGGAAAATTTCATTTAGTTGGCGCAACATCTGTGGTCATATGCCGGAGAGAGACAGAAGGGGAAGGAATTATAGGAACACAAAGGAACACAAAGGAAGAACAAACAACAGCAGACCTGCTGGTCCTTACGAGGTTGTTTGTGACAAGCTACACTAACTATCTAATCAAAGGTGGAAGATGAAGGACAGCAAAGGCGAAGGCTCCTCCCCACCCCCCCATCCCTCCAGCCAAAGCTGGCAGGAAAGGAAAAGAACCATGCAGCATGGAAAAACTGCATGGAATTTATGTAGGAAAGAGGAAGGAACTACCATTACTGCTACCACTAACCGGGCAATAAAAGTGGACAAGGACACAAGTATTCGAAAGAACTTAACGTTATTTCGACAATGAGTAATATCTTAGTTGCTGGTTGTATTCAAAACACTTGTCTAATCTATTCTTGAAGGCCGTAACTGTTGTACTATCAACGACATCACAAGGTAGAGAGTTCCAAACATTAACAACTCGATTGAAGAAGAAGTTTTTAGCTTCAAAGGACGAGAATCTCTTACCACTTATCTTCAAATTGTGATTTCTTCTTGTTCTATTTGATCGATCAATTGTAAAGTAATCTTCCGCATTAATATCACTGAGTCCTTTGAACATTTTAAACACTTCTATTAGATCGCCTCGCATTCTTCGTTTTGATAGGCTGAATAAATATACTTTTTTAAGCCTTTGTTCATATGACAAATTTCTCAACCTAGGAATCATCTTTGTTACTCCTCGTTGGACCCGTTCCAACTTTTCTATGTCTTTTCTTTAGTAGGGAGACCAAAACTGTACACCACTCTAGACGGGGTCGAACCAACGAATTATATAGTTTTAATATTACTTTTTTCCGATTTATTATTAAAGACTCGTCCGATGAAGCCAACCAATTTGTTTGCAGTTTTAACTACCTCTGAACAATGCTGACCGGGCTTTAAATCGCTTGATATAGTGATTCCAAGATCCTTTTCTTTACTTACTGCAGAAAGTTGTTGGCCATTCATTACGTACCGAACGCGATTGTTATTTTTTCCGATGTGCAACACTTTACATTTCTCAACGTTAAATTTAATTTGCCATTGACTGGCCCAACGTGCAAGTCGATCTCAATCTGATTGTTATGCTTCTTCGTCGAGTGTCGCAGTTACTTTACTAGCAATTTTTGTGTCATCAGCAAATTTTGATACTTTGCAAGTGAGCCCATCATCGATATCATTAACATAAATTAAGCAGAGCATGGGGCCAAGCACTGATCCTTGAGGTATGCCGCTTCTGACGTCGAGCCAGTTAGATGTAACACCATTTAGAACTACTCTCTGTTTCCGCTCAGAGAGCCAGTCCACAAGCCAATTGTGAATGTTACCCGAGATACCGTGCGCCAATAGTTTGCTGAGCAATCGTTGGTGGGGGACCTTATCAAATGCCTTTTGAAAATCCAGATATATGATATCTACTGATCTGCTTTCATTGAACACCTCAAAAATATAATGAAAAAAATCAAGTAAGTTAGTTAAACACGAACGTTTACTACGGAAGCCATGTTGCGAATTATTTATCATATTATTTTCTTCAAAAAATTTCACCATATTGTCGCGAATGATAGTCTCCATTAACTTACAAACAATCGATGTCAGGCTAATTGGTCGATAGTTTCCTGGATGAGACTTGTCCCCCTTTTTGAAAATTGGTGTGACATTTGCAAGTTTCCAATCTGACGGAACTTTTCCAGCTGTTAAAGATTTATTGAATATGATGGAATAGATAGGAATAGAATGGAATGGAAGGAAGAGAAGGGACAGGAAGGATGGGAATGGAAGGAAGGAAGGATGGGAATGGAAGGATGGGAAGGGAAAGGATTGGATGGGATGGGATGAGAAGGTAAGGGATGGAAGGGAAGGATGGGAAGGGAAGAGAAGGATGGGAAGGAAGAGAAGGGATGGGAAGGAAGGAAGGGAAGGAATGGGAAGGAAAAGGAAGGGATGGAAAGGAAGGGTTGGGAAAGGAAGGAAAGGAAGGGAAAGGATTGGATGGGATGGGATGAGAAGGTAAGGATGGAAGGGAAGGAAGGGATGGAAGGATGAGAAGGATGGAAGGGAAGAGAAGGGATGGGAAGGAAGAGAAGGGATGGGATGGGAAGGAAGAGAGGGTTAGGGAAGGGAGGGAAGGGAAGGAAGGAAGGGAAGGAAGGAAGTTAAGGAAGAGAAAGGTTAGGAAGGGAAGGGATGGAAGGGGAAGAGAAGGGATAGGAAGGGAAGGGATGGAAAGGAAGGCATGGGAAGGGATGGGATGGGAAGAAATGGAGTATGATATTCCCAAACACACACACACACACACACATATACACTCACTCACCCACCCAGATACATACATATTCAAAGTGTGTGTGTGTGTGTGTGTGTGTGTGTGTGTGTGTTATGCTCCTGAGACTTCCATATAGTTGTGTGTCACTTTCATGAGGTGCTTTTCCTACTAGTGTTTTTAGGGCGAGTCCATTCAAGGCACCTGTGTACCACCCCATACAAGCTCGAAGTCTTGACAAATGTGTGTTTCTTTAGCTTCATGGTACAGAGGAAGGGTCACACTACCACCAGGGTCATAAACTACCCAAGGAGATGCCCCAAACTCCTATGAAAGTCTTGACAAATGTGTGTTTTTAGGTTCATGGTACAGAGGAAGGGTCACACTACCTCCAGGGTCATAAAACTACCCAAGGAGATGCCCCAAACTCCTATGAAAGTCTTGACAAATGTGTGTTTTTAGCTTCATGGTACAGAAGAAGGGTCACACTACCACCAGGGTAAAAAAATAATCCTGGAAATGCTCACAACTCCTACGAAAGCCTTGTCAAATATGTGTTCTTGGACGAGAAAATGTCTTATAATACGACCCTAAGAGCCACCTTGCCACCAGGGTCTGACCACCAACTGACTCCAAACCAACCCACCTCTCTTTGAACCCAGTCATGATTAGGACCACCCTAAATATGGCAGGGACTTCACTATTCTGTACAACTGCTCCCACAACATGTCACGCTTGATGGCAGAGTCCCTTTTCATATGACAACTCTGCCCCGCACTGTGACCTGACATTGTACCGAGGGCAGCTGTGTGGCAGGAACTAACAGGAAGGAGAGAAGACTGAGAGCTGGAAATGGAAATAAAAAAGACCGAGAATTTTGCACAAAAGGAACAATTGCAGGAAGAAAATTGGTGCAAGAAGATGAACAAGGAAAATAGTTATAAAGTTAACAACACTCACCATTTGATTCCTGTGTGTCCCTTCATCCTCCTCCTCCTCCTCCTCTTGTTCTTCCTCCTCTTCTTATGTCTGCAAATTAAGTTAGGAATGAGAACTGTATAAACACTGAGTCAGGCAGAAGTATGGGGCCATCCAGTCCCCATTAAAGCTAATGATACATATATGGAAAAATTAACATCTATATATAGTGAGAGTTATCACCTTCATATCACAGGTAAAACTCCAGAAATACACCCACCAACTACCAGTGACAATGGAGCAGTGCAAAGCCTGCCCCATTTTTACCAAGGCAACCTGACCAAATCTAACCTAACCATTGAGTAAATAGAACGTTAAATGGTAAAAAGCGCTCAAAATAACGGAAAAGATGAGTAAAAAGATGAATTAATCTAACCTAACCACATCTGATTTCTGGAATAACACCCAAATAGTTAGGGATAAATGTCAAAATAATTAGGCTACCCTTTCTTCAATAATCCCTTAATGATAACAGAAATACTCTAACCTATCACTGCCGCTGCCGATGTCAATGGAGGTGGAATTGGTGGAGTGGACATGGCAGACCCCAGTCACTGCTGAGGGTCTAACACCATCATCACCACCACCACCATCAACACTGCCATCACCACCACCACCACCACCATCACTGCCATCACCACCATCACCACCACCACCACCATCACCACCACCATCATCACCACCACCACCATCAACACTGCCATCACCATCACCACCACCACCATCACCACCATCAACTCACCACCACCACCGTCATCACCACCAACACCTGTCACCACCGCTGTCATCACCACCAACACCTGTCACCACCGCCGCCATCACCACCAACACCTGTCACCACCGCCTTCATCACCACAAACACCTGTCACCACTGCCGTCATCACCACCGCCGTCATCACCACCACCACCATCACCACCGCCGTCATCACCACCACCACCATCACCACCGCCGTCATCACCACCGCCGTCATCACCACCACCACCATCACCACCGCCGTCATCACCACCACCACCATCACCGCCGCCATCACCACCACCACCATCACCACCGCCGTCATCACCACCGCCGTCATCACCACCACCACCATCACCACCGCCGTCATCACCACCACCACCATCACCGCCGTCATCACCACCGCCGTCATCACCACCACCACCATCACCGCCGCCATCACCACCACCACCACCATCACATGAAACAGATTTTCCAATTTTCCCCTATTTCCACGCCCTGATTTCCTGTCCCTGCACACTAAAATAAGGGCAAAGGATCCACCTACCTTCCCACAGCATGGCGCTTCCTGGCACTTTATAATAACCTAAAAAAACAAGAAAAATACAGCGCTGTGTCGGCAGCCTTCACAGACGACAGGGAAAATGGAGGCCGTGACGTCATCATAGTGTTGGAACTTTAATACACGACAACCTTAGAACTTGACGACGGATAAATAGAGCAAGTTCACTGGTAAAAACACGCTCAAAATAACGGATAAGGGGAGACGAATAAGATCAGGGTATGCTATTAAGTATTAACGAAAGAAGAAAACGATACCCGAAGGGAAAGTTTGCATCAGTAAAGTCTTCAGAACACTTGAACTCGGGGCATAATAACGTGTTTAAGTGTGCAGGGTGACGTGGGTAAGTGTGGAAAAGTGTACAAAAGTGTGCAGAAGGATATGAGAAGCGAGACAGAGCGGGGAAGGTCAAAATATTAATAATTTACTCTTCCTTCTCTCTCTCTCTCTCTATTGTCTATTTCTTTCTCGTAGTAGTAGTAGTAGTAGTAGTAGTAGACTGGACCAATTTTTTCTTCATCAACGTTGTAGTGCGAGGATGGACTAAGCTTAATTAAGGTGACCTTTCTGAGACAAAATCCGGGGACATTTTCGGTGGATCCGAGGCTTAAAAACTTCCAAATGTAGCGTTTTTGTCACTGAAAAACCAAAACGGGGACACTGCCGGGCTTAGTACCATTCATGGAGCAGCATTCAAAAGTCTCTCACCCTATTTGGTTGATTGATTGATAGTTTATTGTTGCAAGTAAAAAAATAAAGGAGAAGGGAGTTCCTTAGCTATATACACTGCGCCGAGGTCCACAACTATATATACGTAGAGTTTGCTCAACATTTTCGTGTTCTTTTTATCTTTGAGTCACAGTGAAAACCGGGGACAGGTCACTGAAAACGGGAACGTCTGGTCACCCTAAATAAGCTTCCTGCCTTCCTTCAGTGGTCCAGTGTTACACGACTGACTCCTTGAAAAACAAGCTCGGCCGTGTATTTCCTCAACTCAATATTAACTATATAGAAATGCAACGTTCTGGAGCCATCGGATTAACGTAGAATCACTTAGGTTTAAGGACAGACTACCTATGTCTGGACCATGGGGTCTGTGTGGTCTGATTTTCTATGTAAATCTATGTAAATTTAAATCCACACAGCTCCGGTAGCTATGACGTAATGTTTAAATCTCCGCTTACCCAATCAGCTGATCGGTCACCTCAGCGCGTACACTACTGATATATCGTTTCCGGAGTCATCACACTCGTACAGAACATGTTTATTGCATGACTTGACCTGACCTAGCATACCGAGACACAGGGATGGATGAAATTCTCTAATATATAAACTTACGAGAAAATAACAAGTTTTTTTCTCTCAGAATGGCAACACCCCCGCCAATAGACTCGATCGCTCGCCATATATAATTCTTCCGCCTCGTCATTTTTTTTTTTTCAGCTTTCTCGTCCCCTGCATGCATGATGGTTAATGTTGTACTTAACGGCAACATCAATAAGGGCTGATATCATATTAAGCCGTGCTGGGAAGAGAGAGAGAGAGAGAGAGAGAGAGAGAGAGAGAGAGAGAGAGAGAGAGAGAGAGAGAGAGAGAGAGAGAGATGCTGACTTTAAATGCCGACTTCAAAAATGCTGACTGATTCTGGGCCATGAGTTTATTGACCTTATAACACAAATGCATGCTGACTTGAGGTACGTGTTGGCCGATCGACATGAAGGCTACTCAGCACTCAGCATAAGACTGATTTTCACTGCTGAACTAATTAACTATAAGAGATGAAGAACCCTTAGAATATATATCATTCTAGATCTCTTCCTTTCCTCTATGAAACACATAGGAATGTATAACTATCTCCTATAAGTCACCCTAAGGACCTTGCTCATGGTACAAGATACAGTAATGTCTTTGATAAACTAACTCAAAAGATGGACAATTGTAACCTATATGAGTGATAATATATATTGAACAAGCCCTCTTTCCATTATTTTTGCAGTATTAAGGAATATATATCCTTGCTCATGGTGAAAGATTGTGATATGTCTTTGATAAACTAAAAGATGGACAATTAAAATTTCCGAGGAGTATTATATATAAAACAGACCTCCCATCCATTGTTGAGTATATATATCAAGCTGCTAACTCATCCCTTGCTCATGGTAGAAGATTGTGATATGTCTTTGATAAACTAACTCAAAAGATGGACAATTGTGCCTGATATATATACTGAACAAGACCTCGATCCATTGTCTATGTAGTATTAAGGAATATATATCAAGCTGCTAACTCATCCCTTGCTCATGGTAGAAGATTGTGATATGTCTTTGATAAACTAACTCAAAAGATGGACAATTGTGCCTGATATATATATACTGAACAAGACCTCGATCCATTGTCTATGCAGTATTGAGGGATAGGTACATCAGTTTCCTAACTCACCCCTTGCTCATGGTATCTTCCTAAGGCATTGCTAGACTTGTTTTTATATGCCAAAGATTGAGTACATTAAGACCTTCTCAAAGTCTTACCCAAGAGTTAGTGCTTGATATAAAACTATGCTCATGATAATTAAGGCTTCACAAATGCTGACACTGCCCATGGGAAGACTTAATGTCAGGTAATTATCAAAACTAACACATAATTAATGGTTTTGATCCCCCAGAAAATAAGGTAGCTACTGGGGGGGTCTGGAAGAGGCTGATCGAGGGTCTGGGGCTTGAGCTAGGGGGCTTCAGGTAAGAGAAAATACATATAATTAATAGCTTGGACATCAATAATCTAGACCAACCCTTGCTTATGGTAGCTTTCCAAGGCATCGCTTATAGACTTTTTATAATATAGCAAAAATAGAGTACCATCAAGGCTTTCTCAGTCCAATTACTCAAGAATTAGTTCAGTGCTTGTTATAATATTGTTTTCTCGGCCAACCCTTGACAAGGCTATTAAAACTGTTCTTGACAATGCTAGTAATTATCTAACATATACTGGAACCCTTACTAATGTTACATAACAAAGTGGAGACTTAATTGCTGGGGATATTTGATTCATAGTTCCATATTAATTGTTTTTGCTCATTGGAAAGGTTAATTAAAATGTTACCGCCAGTATTATGCTAACACACTTGCTAGGTTAGGTTAGGTGACCAATTACTGGGGGCCTGAGGGTCTTAGGGCTGACATGGGAAGGGAAAACACTTATTTATAATGTCTTTGACCCCCAGAATAAAGGTAATTAGGAGCTGAGACTGGGGACTTGAGGGGGCTGGGTACATACTGTTTGGGCAGGTAAATCATTCTTCTACATCAATCCTCTGTTATTTTTAAGCTTAAGAACTTTGACTAAAAGCAGCTATGGACCTTCAACTGTAAGGACGTGGCAAATTCTATGAGTCTGAGGCCTTTTCAAGCACTCAAAATCTCTCTTTAAATAGTTTGGGGGAGATAATTCATTCCTTTACATCAAGCGTGTTATTTTTTAAGCTTGAGAACTTTGACTAAAAGCAGTGCTGGACCTTCAACTGTAGAGACATGGCAAATTCTATGTTTGAGGCCTTTTTAAATAGTCAAATCCCTTCTTATATGTTGTTTGAGGAGGTAATTAATTCTCCTATGAACTTCTTTGCCCCTCGAGATATTCCCCTCGCTCAATGTGATGCCTAAGAGCTTGTAAATATGTATACTAGTGCTAAGCTTTCAAGTATTAAAAATGGCAAATTCTGAGTGTACGAGGCCTTTTCAAAAGGTCAAATTCCCTCTTTAAATACTGTATGGAGAGGTAATTGATTCTCCTACATCAACCCTTGCTCAATGTGATGCTTTAAAGCTTGATATCTAGCCAGAACTAAGCTTTCAAGGGTTAAACATGGCAAATTCTGAGTGTACAGGACCTTTCCAAATAGTCAGTCTCTTTAAATACTGTATGGGGAAGTAATTGATTCTCCTACATCAACCCTTGCTCAATGTGATGCTTTAAAGCTTGATATCTAGCCAGAACTAAGCTTTCAAGGGTTAAACATGGCAAATTCTGAGTGTACGAAGCCTTTCCAAATAGTCAGTCTCTTTAAATACTGTATGGGGAAATAATTGATTCTCCTACATCAACCCTTGCTCAATGTGATGCTTTAGAGCTTGATATCTAGCCAGAACTAAGCTTTCAAGGGTTAAACATGGCAAATTCTGAGTGTACGAAGCCTTTTCATATAGTAAAGCTCTGTCCGACCCACCCACACATGCACTTTCCTCACCTGAGCATTGGCACCTTGTTATCAAATCAGTGTAGAAGGCAAAAACTATAAGCATTATGAGACAGGAGGAACACTAGCTGACCTGTAGACACAACCTTACATGTATTTCCCTATAAGTGGTTTCCAAGGGCCTGAGCTAAGCTGGGATAATCCTGTCACATTTTTATCCAAGACAGTGCTAGACCTCAATCCCCCCCCCCTATGGATGGGCTTGAGCTATAGGAAGAGGGAAAAAGATTAGGTTTTTAGCTTTGAACAGAAGAGGAGAAAGGTTATAATGAGGCATCTATCCACTGGCTGTGAAGATCTCACTCACTTTAAAATATTCCGCCCCCCAAAAATATACATACTGGGATCAGAAATCTATGTGGTTGCATCTATCCACTGGCTATGAGGGGTAAATTTCACTCACCAAAGGCCGCCGAGTGGCTTAACCCGGTAGCAGGGACGGGCCAAATTTGTGGCTTTACCGTGTAGCAGCGATGGGCCAAATTTGTGCCATGATTTGAACCCCCCAAAATAGATGATACATAAACTTATCACAAATGCTGATATATATTATTATGAAATGGTTTGTGTGAGTGATGATTTTTTCCCATTTTTCTCGCTTAGGGACCATTAAGAAACATGATCCCCACTGCTATCGGGTTAAAACTACCCACATGCTGTCCAGAAGACCACCTATCAACCCGGACTCTAGATTCTAGGATTAAAGATGAGCTCCGGGAGGGCAGCATGAGCCAATGCAATATGGCACCACTATAAACACTTGCCTGCACCAGAATGGGCTGGGCCGACCATCAGGCCCCACCGGGAAGAAGCCTTGGGCCGACCATCAGGATCCACTGGGAAGAAGCTTACCGGAGCAATAGGCCATGACGTAAAAAAAAAAAAACAAAAAAACAAAACAAAAAAAAAAAAACCATATTTGACAAGGCTTTCAGGGGAGTTACAGACAAGGGTGCTTTTATGACCCTTCCTCTGTACCATCAACCTAAAAAAACATCATTGAGAACCCAATTATTGACCTTTTTGGCCTTGGAAATATACAACAGAAAATACAAGACCCAAACAGTCCCCTCAATAAACAGACATACAACTGTGCGTCTGATGTGCTTAGTAATGCATGACAGGCCAAATTTGTGCAACGATATAACCCCCCCAAAATAGATGATGCATAATGTGATCACAAATGCTTTGATATATATTATGAAATGGTTTGTGTGAGTGATGATTTTTTCTCATTTTTCTCGCTTAGAGGGACCATTAAGAAACATGATCCCTACCACCACCACCACTGGGTGAAATATGTTAGGTTGCAAATATTTCCACGAGTCACTACATCACTTGAAGGCTTTCCATATACGCTGTGTTGCTAGTATTTCCAAGGGTGGTTTTACGAGCCTTGACACCGTGACAAGGCTAACGTAACAGCCACCCATGACAGCCTGACCCATACCCTTAACAGCCGTGGGAAATTGCCGTCTCGAGATTCCAAAACAACGCCCGCCAGACTCAACGTCATATGGTGGTGAAGATTTTAACGCAGGTACACAAAGACGCAGGGATGGACACTCAACCCTAAGGTCGAGACGTCGGCCGAAGATGTTGACGTAGCGATCCCAGACGCAGGGACGAACGGTCAACTGTGGGGTCAAACATCAGATATCAACCCGTTTTTTCAACCTGTACATATCTGCTGCCGAATATGGATGAGGGAAATATATTTTAAACCAATTTATTTTTTTCCTGTTACGTATATTTATTTCATAGAGGTCAGAGTTCACCACCCGTACTGCACGCATGGGTGGGTAAAAGACATGTATATATATAACCGTACGTGTTTGAGGATAATCTCCCTCCATAGTCAGGATTCACACATGACTAGGTTACGTATGGTCATTGTTTAACACTTTCCAACTTTTTTCTAGTTATTTATTGAGGTACAAGCCTAACAGAGGTGTCCCCATATAGGCCTGAACCCCTCTGATACCTGGCCTGTACTGCTGCTCTCAAATTATGTCAAACTATATTTTTTAAGGTGAAGGGAGACAGCTCTAGCAGGGAACGGAACCTGACGGAACCTCCCTCGCTAGACGCCGATCCGACAGGCTTGTTAGGGGTCACCTGGAGCACTGGGCGGCAGCTTACAGAATGGGTTAGGTCGTTAGGATACTCAAGCCAGCAGTGTGGGTTAGTGTGCAGCAGAAATGAAATGCGTTCACATGCAAAAGCCATACGTGCTGTTATGGAAGCCAGAGAGAATTGTCATACGTAAGCAGGAGTAGCTGTTATGCGAAATTTTGCCGTAAGCAGCTGGAGTTGTCATGCAGAGAAGCCGTGGGATTAGTTACGAAGGAAGGCGCAGAATGTGTTGATAGGTACGAAAGCCAGAAGCAGAGAGAGAAGTGTAAATCCATGCGGGTTATGCGAGCAGGAGTTAGTATACAGAAGCCATGCCCTGTTACGACAGCAGACGCAGAACGGGGTGTTATGAATAGCAGAAGCAGAGTGAGTTGTTACAAGGGCATGCAGATGTTATGCCAGTCCCAGGAGTGCAGGAGTTGATACCCAGAGCAGCAGAGGTTGTCCTTGGTAGCTGAAATTAAAAGGTTTTGTTAATACTCCTAGTACGGAAGTGTTGTAAGTTATGGACAGCACCAGTAGTAGTAGTAGTAGCTATTGCAGAAGGGGTTGTTAAGTTAAGACAAATCCCTACAGACATTATCATATTACCCCAACATAAATACCCTTCCATCCAGTATCTTAACCTTCAAATACATATCTCCAATACATAATTAAATCTATACACAAGCACCAGTAGGAGTTGTTGCAGGAGAGGTTGTTAGTTACGACACCCCCACTACAGACCTTTCCCCTACATAAATTCCCCTCCATTCAGTACTTTAACCTTGAAATAAATACCCCCAATACACAATATATACCCCAATACATTGAATGCACATACACATGCAACTCAGTAACACGCACATTTAAATCCATACCAAGTTCCTTATACGTACTGGGATAGGAAATACCTTATGAAGAAATAACCACAGACTTTGTATATAAATAACCCCAGTGCATAACATTCTTTCCCAACAAAACACCATTCTTAGGATATACATATATAAAACACAGAAGACGAAAATCCCAAATACACATTTTAGTATACATGCAACTCAGTAACTCACATAAATCCATACCCAGGTTTCTTTTACGTACTGGGATAGGAAATACCTTAACCTAAAGAAACACTAAAGGCTGTATATGTAAAATCATGCGTAGTACCTTATAAGAAATAGCCCCGGCCCTTTACGTAAATACTCTCAGTGCATGACATTTCAATACATGCCAAGTAACTTTCTAACCCCGTACACATGCTGAAAGAGAGATTGTTGTTAATAGCCATAACACACTTCCATACTTATTGATATAGCCTTCATAGATAACATGCACCCTTTAACTACTTTCTGAGCCAGTACACAAGCTGAAAGAAAGAGGATTTTGTTAATTAATAGCCATAGTAGAAAGGCTTTGTAGGAGGTACCCACAGCCACAGAACTTATAAGTAAAATCCTAAGTACAACCTTATAAGTAAAAAAAAACACCACAGACCTTGTAAGTAAATCCCATAGCCTTATACATACAAACATCCAAGTTCATAACATTTCAATACATGCATAATACAAATCATTTAAATATTTTCCTTGGCACATAAACTTCTGCCTATATTTACAAGTTAACCTTCTCCTCCCTCTTATCCTCTTTAATACATAGAATGACATATTTCCTCTACTCCATAAGCTTCTATATATTGATCTGCCTTTATGTATAGAACTCACATCCTCCTCTTCTTCTTCCTCCTTCTCCTCTGCACTGCTTGGCCTGTAAGAAGATGGGATTGTCAGATGTTTCCGACTCTAACATTAACTACTTGCAAAGGCTAAAAAAAGAGATCAATTTGGTTCTAATGAGTGCTTCTGTAGCATTATGGTACAGGGGAAGGGTCACACTACCACCAGGGTCATTAAACTACCCCTGAAAATGCCCACAACTCCTATGAAAGCCTTGTCAAATATATGTTTTCTTAGGGTCATGGTACAGAGGAAGGGTCAGACTACCACCAGGGTCATTCAACTATCCCAGGAAATGCCCACAACTCCTATGAAAGCCTTGTCAAATATGTGTTTTTAGGTTCACGGTACAGAGGAAGGGTCACACTACCATCAGGGTCATAAAACTACCCCTGGAAATGCCCACAACTCCTAGGAAAGCCATGTCAAATATGTTTTCTTAGGGTCATGGTACAGAGGAAAGGTCACACTAACACCAGGGTCATTAAACTACCCCAAGAAATGACAAACTCCTATGAAAGAACTGTCAAATATATGTTTTCGTTGGGTCATGGTACAGAGGAAGGGGCACACTACCACCAGGGTCATAAAACTGCCCCTGGAAATGCCTAAAACTCCTAGGAAAGCCTTGTCAAATATGTGTTTTTAGGTTCACGGTACAGAGGAAGGCTCACATTTTCATATATTATTTTTTCCTTCTTTTTGTAACTTCATTTTCCTTTCCTTTCCCTTCCCTTCCTTTCCTTTCCCTTCCCTTGCGTGAAATTCCCCCCAAAACATAAAAATCAGTTATACAACAGAATACAACAGAATAAAAGAGAATACAACAGAATAAAAGATAATACAACAGAATACAACAGAATAAAAGAGAATACAACAGAATACAACAGAATAAAAGAGAATACAACAGAATACAACAGAATAAAAGAGAATACAACAGAATACAACAGAATAAAAGAGAATACAACAGAAAACAACAGAATAAAAGAGAATACAACAGAATACAACAGAATAAAAGAGAATACAACAGAATACAATAGAATAAAAGAGAATACAACAGAACACAACAGAATAAAAGAGAATACAACAGAATACAACAGAATAAAAGAGAATACAACAGAATAAAAGAGAATACAACAGAATACAACAGAATAAAAGAGAATACAACAGAATAAAAGAGAATACAACAGAATACAACAGAATACAACAGAATAAAAGAGAATACAACAGAATACAACAGAATAAAAGAGAATACAACAGAATAAAAGATAATACAACAGAATACAACAGAATAAAAGAGAATACAACAGAATACAACAGAATAAAAGAGAATACAACAGAATAAAAGATAATACAACAGAATACAACAGAATAAAAGAGAATACAACAGAATACAACAGAATAAAAGAGAATACAATAGAATACAACAGAATAAAAGAGAATACAACAGAATACAACAGAATAAAAGAGAATACAACAGAATAAAAGAGAATACAACAGAATACAACAGAATAAAAGAGAATACAACAGAATACAACAGAATAAAAGAGAATACAACAGAATAAAAGAGAATACAACAGAATAAAAGAGAATACAACAGAATACAACAGAATAAAAGAGAATACAACAGAATAAAAGAGAATACAACAGAATACAACAGAATAAAAGAGAATACAACAGAATACAACAGAATAAATGGTAATAAAACATAATAAAAGAGAATACAACAGAATACAACAGAATAAAAGAGAATACAACAGAATAAAAGAGAATACAACAGAATAAAAGAGAATACAACAGAATACAACAGAATAAAAGAGAATACAACAGAATAAAAGAGAATACAACAGAATACAACAGAATAAAAGAGAATACAACAGAATACAACAGAATAAAAGAGAATACAACAGAATACAACAGAATAAAAGAGAATACAAAAGAATAAAAGAGAATACAACAGAATACAACAGAATAAAAGAGAATACAACAGAATACAACAGAAAAAAAGAGAATACAACAGAATACAACAGAATAAAAGAGAATACAACAGAATAAAAGAGAATACAACAGAATACAACAGAATAAAAGAGAATACAACAGAATACAACAGAATAAAAGAGAATACAACAGAATACAACAGAATAAAAGAGAATACAACAGAATACAACAGAATAAAAGAGAATACAACAGAATAAAAGAGAATACAACAGAATACAACAGAATAAAAGAGAATACAACAGAATACAACAGAATACAACAGAATAAAAGATAATACAACAGAATACAACAGAATAAAAGAGAATACAACAGAATAAAAGGTAATACAACAGAATAAAAGAGAATACAACAGAATACAACAGAATAAAAGAGAATACAACAGAATACAACAGAATAAAAGAGAATACAACAGAATACAACAGAATACAAGAGAATAAAAGAGAATACAACAGAATAAAAGAGAATACAACAGAATACAACAGAATAAAAGAGAATACAACAGAATACAACAGAATAAAACAGAATACAACAGAATACAACAGAATACAACAGAATAAAAGATAATACAACAGAATAATACAACAGAATACAACAGAATAAAAGAGAATACA
The DNA here is from genome assembly GCF_024679095.1 of Eriocheir sinensis. Taxonomy (NCBI): domain Eukaryota; kingdom Metazoa; phylum Arthropoda; class Malacostraca; order Decapoda; family Varunidae; genus Eriocheir; species Eriocheir sinensis. The sequence continues at coordinate 19,588,710 of NC_066535.1, forward strand.
ACAGAATACAACAGAATAAAAGAGAATACAACAGAATACAACAGAATAAAAGAGAATACAACAGAATACAACAGAATAAAAGAGAATACAACAGAATACAACAGAATAAAAGAGAATACAACAGAATACAACAGAATAAAAGAGAATACAACAGAATACAACAGAATAAAAGAGAATACAACAGAATAAAACAGAATAAAAGAGAATACAACAGAATACAACAGAATAAAAGAGAATACAACAGAATACAACAGAATAAAAGATAATACAACAGAATACAACAGAATAAAAGAGAATACAACAGAATACAACAGAATAAAAGAGAATACAACAGAATACAACAGAATAAAAGAGAATACAACAGAATACAACAGAATAAAAGAGAATACAACAGAATAAAAGAGAATACAACAGAATACAACAGAATAAAAGAGAATACAACAGAATACAACAGAGAATACAACAGAATAAAAGAGAATACAACAAAATACAACAGAATAAAAGAGAATACAATAGAATACAACAGAATAAAAGAGAATACAACAGAATACAACAGAATAAAAGAGAATACAACAGAATACAACAGAATAAAAGAGAATACAACAGAATACAACAGAATAAAAGAGAATACAACAGAATACAACAGAATAAAAGAGAATACAACAGAATAAAGGAGAATACAACAGAATACAACAGAATAAAAGAGAATACAACAGAATACAACAGAATAAAAGAGAATACAACAGAATAAAAGAGAATACAACAGAATACAACAGAATAAAAGAGAATACAACAGAATACAACAGAATAAAAGAGAATACAACAGAATACAACAGAATAAAAGAGAATACAACAGAATACAACAGAATAAAAGAGAATACAACAGAATACAACAGAATAAAAGAGAATACAACAGAATAAAAGATAATACAACAGAATACAACAGAATAAAAGAGAATACAACAGAATACAACAGAATAAAAGAGAATACAACAGAATACAACAGAATAAAAGAGAATACAACAGAATACAACAGAATAAAAGAGAATACAACAGAATAAAAGAGAATACAACAGAATAAAAGAGAATACAACAGAATACAACAGAATAAAAGAGAATACAACAGAATACAACAGAATAAAAGAGAATACAACAGAATAAAAGATAATACAACAGAATAAAAGAGAATACAACAGAATACAACAGAATAAAAGAGAATACAACAGAATACAACAGAATAAAAGAGAATACAACAGAATAAAAGATAATACAACAGAATAAAAGAGAATACAACAGAATACAACAGAATAAAAGAGAATACAACAGAATACAACAGAATAAAAGAGAATACAACAGAATAAAAGATAATACAACAGAATAAAAGAGAATACAACAGAATACAACAGAATAAAAGAGAATACAACAGAATACAACAGAATAAAAGAGAATACAACAGAATAAAAGAGAATACAACAGAATAAAAGAGAATACAACAGAATACAACAGAATAAAAGAGAATACAACAGAATAAAAGAGAATACAACAGAATACAAAAGAATAAAAGATAATACAACAGAATACAACAGAATAAAAGAGAATACAACAGAATACAACAGAATAAAAGAGAATACAACAGAATACAACAGAATAAAAGAGAATACAACAGAATAAAAGATAATACAACAGAATACAACAGAATACAACAGAATAAAAGAGAATACAACAGAATACAACAGAATAAAAGATAATACAACAGAATACAACAGAATAAAAGAGAATACAACAGAATACAACAGAATAAAAGAGAATACAACAGAATACAACAGAATAAAAGAGAATACAACAGAATACAAGAGAATACAACAGAATACAACAGAATAAAAGATAATACAACAGAATACAACAGAATAAAAGAGAATACAACAGAATAAAAGAGAATACAACAGAATACAACAGAATAAAAGAGAATACAGAATACAACAGAATAAAAGAGAATACAACAGAATAAAAGATAGAATACAACAGAATACAACAGAATAAAAGAGAATACAACAGAATACAACAGAATAAAAGAGAATACAACAGAATAAAGAGAATACAACAGAATACAAGAGAATACAACAGAATAAAAAGAGAATACAACAGAATAAAAGAATACAACAGAATACAACAGAATAAAAGAGAATACAACAGAATACAACAGAATAAAAGAGAATACAACAGAATAAAACAGAATAAAAGAGAATACAACAGAATAAAAGAGAATACAACAGAATAGAATAAAAGAATACAACAGAATAAAAGAGAATACAAATAGAATACAACAGAATACAACAGAATAAAGAGAATACAACAGAATACAACAGAATAAAAGAGAATACAACAGAATACAAATAAAGAATACAACAGAATAAAAGAGAATACAACAGAATACAACAGAATAAAAGATAACAGAATAAAAGAGAATACAACAGAATACAACAGAATAAAAGAGAATACAACAGAATAAAAGAGAATACAACAGAATACAAATAAAAGAGAATACAACAGAATAAAAGAGAATACAACAGAATACAACAGAATAAAAGAGAATACAACAGAATACAACAGAATAAAAGAATACAACAGAATAAAAGAGAATACAACAGAATAAAAGAGAATAAAACAGAACACAACATAATAAAAGAGAATACAACAGAATACAACAGAATAAAGAGAATACAAGAGAATACAACAGAATACAACAGAATAAAAGAGAATACAAACAGAATACAACAGAATAAAAGAGAATACAACAGAATAAAACACAATAAAAAAGAATACAAAAGAATACAACAGAATTAAAGAGAATACGTGAGAATAAAACATTATAAAAGAATATGAAAAAGAATACAACAGAATAAAAGAGAATACAACAGAATACAACAGAATAAAAGAGAATACAACAGAATACAACAGAATAAAAGAGAATACAACAGAATAAAAGAGAATACAACAGAATACAACAGAATAAAAGAGAATACAACAGAATACAACAGAATAAAAGAGAATACAACAGAATACAACAGAATAAAAGAGAATACAACAGAATAAAAGAGAATACAAAAGAATACAACAGAATAAAAGAGAATACAACAGAATACAACAGAATAAAAGAGAATACAACAGAATACAACAGAATAAAAGAGAATACAACAGAATAAAAGAGAATACAACAGAATACAACAGAATAAAAGAGAATACAACAGAATACAACAGAATAAAAGAGAATACAACAGAATACAACAGAATAAAAGAGAATACAACAGAATAAAAGATAATACAACAGAATACAACAGAATAAAAGAGAATACAATAGAATAAAAGAGAATACAACAGAATACAACAGAATAAAAGAGAATACAACAGAATAAAAGAGAATACAACAGAATACAACAGAATAAAAGAGAATACAACAGAATAAAAGAGAATACAACAGAATACAACAGAATACAACAGAATAAAAGAGAATACAACAGAATAAAAGAGAATACAACAGAATACAACAGAATAAAAGAGAATACAACAGAATAAAAGAGAATACAACAGAATACAACAGAATAAAAGAGAATACAACAGAATACAACAGAATAAAAGAGAATACAACAGAATAAAAGATAATACAACAGAATACAACAGAATAAAAGAGAATACAACAGAATACAACAGAATAAAAGAGAATACAACAGAATAAAAGATAATACAACAGAATACAACAGAATAAAAGAGAATACAACAGAATACAACAGAATAAAAGAGAATACAACAGAATACAACAGAATAAAAGAGAATACAACAGAATACAACAGAATAAAAGAGAATACAACAGAATGAAAAAGAATAAAATAGAATACAACAGAATAAAAGAGAATACAACAGAATAAAAGAGAATACAACAGAATACAACAGAATAAAAGAGAATACAACAGAATACAACAGAATAAAAGAGAATACAACAGAATAAAAGAGAATACAACAGAATACAACAGAATAAAAGATAATACAACAGAATACAACAGAATAAAAGAGAATACAACAGAATACAACAGAATAAAAGAGAATACAACAGAATACAACAGAATAAAAGAGAATACAACAGAATACAACAGAATAAAAGAGAATACAACAGAATAAAAGAGAATACAACAGAATAAAAGAGAATACAACAGAATAAAAGAGAATACAACAGAATACAACAGAATAAAAGAGAATACAACAGAATACAACAGAATAAAAGAGAATACAACAGAATACAACAGAATAAAAGAGAATACAAACAGAATACAACAGAATAAAAGAGAATACAACAGAATACAACAGAATAAAAGAGAATACAACAGAATACAACAGAATAAAAGATAATACAACAGAATACAACAGAATAAAAGAGAATACAACAGAATACAACAGAATACAAGAGAATACAACAGAATACAACAGAATAAAAGAGAATACAACAGAATACAACAGAATAAAAGAGAATACAACAGAATACAACAGAATAAAAGATAATACAACAGAATACAACAGAATAAAAGAGAATACAACAGAATACAACAGAATAAAAGAGAATACAACAGAATACAACAGAATACAACAGAATAAAAGAGAATACAACAGAATAAAAGATAATACAACAGAATACAACAGAATAAAAGAGAATACAACAGAATAAAAGAGAATACAACAGAATAAAAGAGAATACAACAGAATACAACAGAATAAAAGAGAATACAACAGAATAAAAGAGAATACAACAGAATACAACAGAATAAAAGAGAATACAACAGAATACAACAGAATAAAAGAGAATACAACAGAATACAACAGAATAAAAGAGAATACAACAGAATACAACAGAATAAAAGAGAATACAACAGAATACAACAGAATAAAAGAGAATACAACAGAATACAACAGAATAAAAGAGAATACAACAGAATACAACAGAATAAAAGAGAATACAACAGAATAAAAGAATACAACAGAATACAACAGAATACAACAGAATAAAAGAGAATACAACAGAATACAACAGAATAAAAGAGAATACAACAGAATACAACAGAATAAAAGAGAATACAACAGAATAAAAGATAATACAACAGAATACAACAGAATAAAAGAGAATACAACAGAATACAACAGAATAAAAGAGAATACAACAGAATACAACAGAATAAAAGAGAATACAACAGAATACACAAGAATACAACAGAATAAAAGAGAATACAAAAGAGAATACAACAGAATACAACAGAATAAAAGAGAATACAACAGAATACAACAGAATAAAAGAGAATACAACAGAATAAAAGAGAATACAACAGAATACAACAGAATAAAAGAATACAACAGAATAAAAGAGAATACAACAGAATAAAAGAGAATACAACAGAATACAACAGAATAAAAGAGAATACAACAGAATACAACAGAATAAAAGAGAATACAACAGAATACAACAGAATAAAAGAGAATACAACAGAATACAACAGAATAAAAGAGAATACAACAGAATACAACAGAATAGAACAGAATAAAAGAGAATACAACAGAATAAAAGAGAATACAACAGAATACAACAGAATACAAGAGAATACAACAGAATACAACAGAATAAAAGAATACAACAGAATACAACAGAATAAAAGAGAATACAACAGAATACAAAGAATACAGAATACAACAGAATAAAAGAGAATACAACAGAATACAACAGAATAAAAGAGAATACAACAGAATAAAGAGAATACAACAGAATACAACAGAATAAAAGATAATACAACAGAATACAACAGAATAAAAGAGAATACAACAGAATACAACAGAATAAAAGAGAATACAACAGAATAAAAGAGAATACAACAGAATACAACAGAATAAAAGAGAATACAACAGAATAAAAGAGAATACAACAGAATAAAAGAGAATACAACAGAATACAACAGAATACAACAGAATAAAAGAGAATACAACAGAATAAAAGATAATACAACAGAATACAACAGAATAAAAGAGAATACAACAGAATACAACAGAATAAAAGAGAATACAACAGAATACAACAGAATAAAAGAGAATACAACAGAATAAAAGATAATACAACAGAATACAACAGAATAAAAGAGAATACAACAGAATAAAAGAGAATACAACAGAATACAAGAGAATGCAACAGAATAAACAGATTAAAAGAGAATACAACAGAATACAACAGAATAAAAGAGAATACAACAGAATAAAAGAGAATACAACAGAATACAACAGAATAAAAGAGAATACAACAGAATACAACAGAATAAAAGAGAATACAACAGAATACAACAGAATAAAAGAGAATACAACAGAATAAAAGAGAATACAACAGAATAAAAGATAATACAACAGAATACAACAGAATAAAAGAGAATAAAACAGAATACAACAGATTTAAAGAGAATACAACAGAATAATAGAGAATAAAACAGAATAAAAGAATACAACAGAATAAAAGAGAATACAACAGAATACAACAGAATAAAAGAGAATACAACAGAATAAAAGAGAATACAACAGAATAAAAGATAATACAACAGAATACAACAGAATAAAAGAGAATACAACAGAATAAAAGAGAATACAACAGAATAAAAGAGAATACAACAGAATACAACAGAATAAAAGAGAATACAACAGAATAAAAGATAATACAACAGAATACAACAGAATAAAAGAGAATACAACAGAATAAAAGAGAATACAACAGAATACAACAGAATAAAAGAGAATACAACAGAATACAACAGAATAAAAGATAATACAACAGAATAAGAGAATACAACAGAATACAACAGAATAAAAGATAATACAACAGAATACAACAGAATAAAAGAGAATACAACAGAATACAACAGAATAAAAGAGAATACAACAGAATACAACAGAATAAAAGAGAATACAACAGAATAAAAGAGAATACAACAGAATACAACAGAATAAGAGAATACAACAGAATACAACAGAATAAAAGAGAATACAACAGAATACAACAGAATAAAAGATAATACAACAGAATACAACAGAATAAAAGAGAATACAACAGAATACAACAGAATACAACAGAATAAAAGATAATACAACAGAATACAACAGAATAAAAGAGAATACAACAGAATACAACAGAATACAACAGAATAAAAGAAAATACAACAGAATAAAAGATAATACAACAGAATACAACAGAATAAAAGAGAATACAACAGAATACAACAGAATAAAAGATAATACAACAGAATACAACAGAATAAGAGAATACAACAGAATACAACAGAATAAAAGAGAATACAACAGAATAAAAGAGAATACAACAGAATAAAAGATAATACAACAGAATACAACAGAATAAAAGATAATACAACAGAATACAACAGAATAAAAGAGAATACAACAGAATACAACAGAATACAACAGAATAAAAGAGAATACAACAGAATACAACAGAATAAAAGATAATACAACAGAATACAACAGAATAAAAAATAATACAACAGAATAAAAGATAATACAACAGAATACAACAGAATAAAAGAGAATACAACAGAATACAACAGAATAAAAGAGAATACAACAGAATACAACAGAATACAACAGAATAAAAGAGAATACAACAGAATAAAAGAGAATACAACAGAATACAACAGAATAAAAGATAATACAACAGAATACAACAGAATAAAAGAGAATACAACAGAATACAACAGAATAAAAGAGAATACAACAGAATACAACAGAATAAAAGAGAATACAACAGAATAAAAGAGAATACAACAGAATAAAAGAGAATACAACAGAATACAACAGAATAAAAGAGAATACAACAGAATACAACAGAATAAAAGAGAATACAACAGAATAAAAGATAATACAACAGAATACAACAGAATAAAGAGAATACAACAGAATACAACAGAATAAAAGAGAATACAACAGAATACAACAGAATAAAAGAGAATACAACAGAATAAAAGAGAATACAACAGAATAAAAGAGAATACAACAGAATACAACAGAATATGGAGAATACAACAGAATACAACAGAATAAAAGAGAATACAACAGAATACAACAGAATAAAAGAGAATACAACAGAATACAACAGAATAAAAGAGAATACAACAGAATAAAAGAGAATACAACAGAATACAACAGAATAAAAGAGAATACAACAGAATACAACAGAATAAAAGAGAATACAACAGAATAAAAGAGAATACAACAGAATACAACAGAATAAAAGAGAATACAACAGAATACAACAGAATAAAAGAGAATACAACAGAATACAACAGAATAAAGAGAATACAACAGAATAAAAGAATACAACAGAATAAAGTGAATACAACAGAATACAACAGAATAAAAGAGAATACAACAGAATAAAAGATAATACAACAGAATACAACAGAATAAAAGAATACAACAGAATACAACAGAATAAAAGATACAACAGAATACAACAGAATAAAAGAGAATACAACAGAATACAAGAGAATACAACAGAATAAAAGAGAATACAACAGAATACAACAGAATAAAAGAGAATACAACAGAATACAACAGAATAAAAGAGAATACAACAGAATACAACAGAATAAAAGAGAATACAACAGAATACAACAGAATAAAAGAGAATACAACAGAATACAACAGAATAAAAGATAATACAACAGAATACAACAGAATAAAAGAGAATACAACAGAATACAACAGAATAAAAGAGAATACAACAGAATAAAAGAGAATACAACAGAATACAACAGAATAAAAGAGAATACAACAGAATAAAAGAGAATACAACAGAATAAAAGAGAATACAACAGAATACAACAGAATAAAAGAGAATACAACAGAATACAACAGAATAAAAGAGAATACAACAGAATAAAAGAGAATACAACAGAATAAAAGAGAATACAACAGAATACAACAGAATAAAAGATAATACAACAGAATACAACAGAATATAAGAGAATACAACAGAATAAAAGAGAATACAACAGAATACAACAGAATAAAAGATAATACAACAGAATACAACAGAATAAAAGAGAATACAACAGAATAAAAGAGAATACAACAGAATAAAAGATAATACAACAGAATACAACAGAATACAAGATAATACAACAGAATAAAAGAGAATACAACAGAATACAACAGAATAAAAGAGAATACAACAGAATAAAAGATAATACAACAGAATACAACAGAATAAAAGAGAATACAACAGAATACAACAGAATAAAAGATAATACAACAGAATACAACAGAATAAAAGAGAATACAACAGAATAAAAGATAATACAACAGAATACAACAGAATAAAAGAGAATACAACAGAATACAACAGAATAAAAGAGAATAGGATAGGTAGGGAAGGGATGGAAAGGAAGGCATGGGAAGGGATGGGATGGGAAGAAATGGAGTATGATATTCCCAAACACACACACACACACACACATATACACTCACTCACCCACCCAGATACATACATATTCAAAGTGTGTGTGTGTGTGTGTGTGTGTGTGTGTGTGTGTGTGTGTGTGTTATGCTCCTGAGACTTCCATATAGTTGTGTGTCACTTTCATGAGGTGCTTTTCCTACTAGTGTTTTTAGGGCGAGTCCATTCAAGGCACCTGTGTACCAACCCATACAAGATCTAAGTAGTGACAAATGTGTTTTTCTTTAGCTTCATGGTACAGAGGAAGGGTCACACTACCACCAGGGTCATAAACTACCCAAGGAGATGCCCCAAACTCCTATGAAAGTCTTGACAAATGTGTGTTTCTTTAGGTTCATGGTACAGAGGAAGGGTCACACTACCTCCAGGGTCATAAAACTACCCAAGGAGATGCCCCAAACTCCTATGAAAGTCTTGACAAATGTGTGTTTCTTTAGCTTCATGGTACAGAGGAAGGGTCACACTACCACCAGGGTCATAAAACTACCCCAGGAAATGCCCACAACTCCTACGAAAGCCTTGTCAAATATGTGTTCTTGGGCGGCGAAATGTCTCATAATACGACCCTAAGAGCCACCTTGCCACCAGGGTCTGACCACCAACTGACTCCAAACCAACCCTCCTCTCTTTGAACCCAGTCATGATTAGGACCACCCTATATGGCAGGGACTTCACTATTCTGTACAACCGCTCCCACAAAATGTAACGCTTGATGGCAGAGTCCCTTTTCATATGACAACTCTGCCCAGCACTGTGACCTGACATTGTACCGAGGGCAGCTGTGTGTCAGGAACTAACAGGAAGGAGAGAAGACTGAGAGATTGAAATTGAAATAAAAAAGACCGAGAATTTTGCACAAAAGGAACAATTGCAGGAAGAAAATTGGTGCAAGAAGATGAACAAGGAAAATAGTTATAAAGTTAACAACACTCACCATTTGATTCCTGTGTGTCCCCTTCATCCTCCTCCTCCTCCTCCTCTTGTTCTTCCTCCTCTTCTTCTTATGTCTGCAAATTAAGTTAAGAATGAGAACTGTATAAACACTGAGTCTTTTTGGGAATAATAAATTCCTTCATGAATTTTAATGTTTATTTTTATGAGAGAGAGAGAGAGAGAGAGAGAGAGAGAGAGAGAGAGAGAGTGCATTAACTATAGGAACAGTAGAAAATGTTTATAAAGAGGGCAAGGAGGAGGTGGCGGACAGAGGTCCACCTGACCCTCAAAGCTAACAGGAAACAAGACAAAGGAAATATTACCTGAGAACCTAACCTCCCTTATCTATGGCCTCCTGTGACCTATAAAGACTTATTCTATTACAGGGTTTAGACAAGAATTGCTCCGCTCTTTATAATGATTCTAGGACCACAGTACGTATGGAAATAGTTCGCATGCATAAAATTCGTATGCAAATGTTTGTAAGGGATAATGTTCGTTTGAAAAAAGTACGTATGCAATTCAATATTATAATAAATAAATAAATAAAAATCACGGGCCGGGGCCAGCCGAAAATTTAGCAGGCAGAAGTATGGGGCCATCCAGTCCCCATTAAAGCTAATGATACATATATGGAAAAAATTAACATCTATATATAGTGAGAGTTATCACCTTCATATCACAGGTAAAACTCCAGAAATACACCCACCAACTACCAGTGACAATGGAGCAGTGCAAAGCCTGCCCAATTTTTACCAAGGCAACCTGACCAAATCTAACCTAACCATTGAGTAAATAGAACGTTAAATGGTAAAAAGCGCTCAAAATAACGGAAAAGATGAATAAAAAGATGAATTAATCTAACCTAACCACATCTGATTTCTGGAATAACACCCAAATAGTTAGGGATAAATGTCAAAATAATTAGGCTACCCTTTCTTCAATAATCCCTTAATGATAACAGAAATACTCTAACCTATCACTGCCGCTGCCGATGTCAATGGAGGTGGAATTGGTGGAGTGGACATGGCGGCTGACCCCAATCACTGCTGAGGGTCTAACACCATCATCACCACCACCACCATCAACACTACCATCACCATCACCACCATCACTGCCATCACCACCATCACCACCGCCGTCATCACCACCACCACCATCACCACCGCCATCACCATCACTACCACCACCATCACTGCCATCACCACCATCACCACCGCCGTCATCACCACCACCACCATCAACACTGCCATCACCATCACTACCACCACCATCACCACCATCACCACCACCCGTCACCATCACCACCATCACCCATCACCACCGTCATCACCACCGTCATCACCACCACCACCACCACCACCTTCATCACCATCACCACCACCACCGCCATCATCATCACCACCACCACCATCACCACCGCCGTCATCACCACCACTGTCATCACCACCGCCGTCATCACCACCGCCGTCACCACCACCAACACCATCACCACCACCACCATCACCGCCATCACCACCACCACCACATGAAACGGATTTTCCAATTTTCCCCTCTTTCCACGCCCTGATTTCCTGTCCCTGCACACCAAAATAAGGGCAAGGGATCCACCTACCTTCCCACAGCATGGCGCTTCCTGGCACTTTATAATAACCTGAAAAAACAAGAAAAATAGATCGCTGTGTCGCCACCCTCAACAGACCGCGGGGAAGATGGCGGCCGTGACGTCA
>NC_066535.1:19605913-19668413 GCF_024679095.1 Eriocheir sinensis
GAAGGAAAAAAAAAAAAAGAGGACAATTGAAGGAAAACGGAGGAGAGAGAGAGAGAGAGAGACACACACACACACAAACACACAAAGAGAAAAAAACAAAAATAAATAAATATAAAAGCAAATAAATAAGTACCATAAAGAAAATCCCTAGTTACCCTTGCAATGATGTGTCCCATATGCTTGAACATGTATTGGAGCAGCAGGCGGTTGGCGGTTGGCAGGCGGTTGATCAGCTGGCGCATGGCCTCGGCGCGCTCCCCGGGGTTAGGAATCATCGCTACATCCTCAAAGTGTGGCATCATGTCCGACGGCATCACTGGCTCCGGCAACTCCCTGCAGAACGGTCATTTGGATTATTATTATTATTATTATTATTATTATTATTATTATTATTATTATTATTATTGTTATTATTATTATTATTATTATAATGTCCGACGGCATCACTGGCTCCGGCAACTCCCTGCAGAACGGTCATTTGGATTATTATTATTATTATTATTATTATTATTATTATTATTATTATTATTATTATTATGTCTGACGGCATCACTGGCTCCGGCAACTCCCTGCAGAACGGTTATTTGGATTACCAAACCTAATCTAACCTTACCTAACCTAATCTAACCTTACCTAACCTAATCTAACCTTACCAAACCTTATCTAACCTTACCAAACCTAATATAACCTTACCAAACCTAATCTAACCCTACCTAACCTAATCTAACCTTACCAAACCTAATCTAACCTTACCTAACCTAATCTAACCTTATCTTACCTAACCTAACCTTACCTAACCTAATCTAACCTTACCAAACCTTATCTAACCTTACCAAACCTAATCTAACCTTACCAAACCTAATCTAACCCTACCTAACCTAATCTAACCTTACCAAACCTAATCTACCCTTACCTAACCTAATCTAACCTTACCAAACCTTACCTAACCTAACCTTGCCCAGCCTAATCTAACCTTACACACACACACACACACACACAATTGATCATGTTTGGTCATCTCAGATTGAAAGTAATACTGCCAATTATATATTAAAGACAGATATCAGTGACCACTACCCAGTAATCTCTGTATTTAAATGTGATAAATATCGTCATCCTTCTCCCACTTACGTAACTAAAAGAATATTTAATCAGGACTCCCTTGAAAAATTTAGTAATAGTCTCTCACAAACTAATTGGAGTGACACATTAAATTGTATATGTGCTAATGAGGCCTACAACTTATTTTACAGTAAATTTAAAACATGTTTTGATAAGTGTTTTCCGGAAAGAAAAATTAAATTTAGTTTTAAAAAGGAACGTAGTCCACACATTACTCTAGCTCTTAAGAATAGTATTAGAGAAAAACATCGACTTGAAAAACTAGCTCATAAATGGCCTTTAACGTTTAAGGAGCCTTATAGAATATATAGAAATAAATTAACGTCACTTTTAAAATTAGCCAAGAAGAAGTATAACCAAGAGCAGTTACTTAATAGCCAAGGTAATCCAAAACAACACTGGAGATCCATTAATACTATTCTTGGTAGATGCACAGGTGCTAAACATACAGTTATTGAATTAAAGCCACATTGTACTGACATTTCTGAAACATTTAATTATCATTTTTTGAAGGCTGGGGGGCTAGATCATGATGTAGTAGGGGATGAATATTTGACATATTTACACAACTCACCTAATTACTCGGTATACTTATCACCAGCTACACAGATAGAAATTGAAAACTTTCTTAAGACATTAAAAGGTACATCATCTGGTTTTGATGAAATTTCTCCCTTGGTCGTAAGACAAACTGCCAGCATAATTTCCTTGCCATTAACACACATAGTTAACCTCACATTAAAGAAAGGAGTTTTTCCGGACGAACTTAAGAAAGCTAAAATTATTCCATTATTTAAGTCAGATAATAGAGATGATGTCAATAACTACAGACCTATATCAGTTCTTCCTGTGTTCAGTAAAGTCTTTGAAAAAGTGATATGCACTCGTCTTGTAAATTTCATTGAGAAAAATAATTTATTTTCGAATTGTCAGCATGGTTTTAGACCAGGGCGCTCTACTGAGTCGGCCATATTTCAGTTTACCAATAATGTGTATAAATATCTGGAAAAGAAACATTATTTAGTGAATTTTTTTAGATCTTTCAAAGGCTTTTGATTCGCTGTCATAAAATTCTTTTAAGTAAACTTAGTAATTTTGGGATTCGGGGAGTTCCTTTAGAATTATTCAAAAATTATTTAACAAATCGATTTCAAGCTGTTTACTGTAATTCTAAATATTCTTCTTTCAAGTCTATCAACAAGGGTGTACCGCAAGGATCTATCCTAGGACCTATACTTTTTCTCATCTATATTAATGATATTGTCAATGCTAGTAATAAATTTAAGTATACCATTTATGCTGACGACACTAATTTACTATTAGATGATAAAAATATAAATAGTTTGCATATAAACATTAATAATGAGCTCAATTCAATTAATATGTGGCTTAAACATAATAAGTTAAGGTTAAATATCACTAAAACAAAATACATTATCTTTCAAAACCGATCAGTCACTACTAACATGCCACCTATAACACTTGAAGGAAAAGTACTTCAACGAGTTTCTTATACTAAGTTTTTGGAAGTTTTCATAGATCAAAATATCAATTGGAAATACCAAATTAATTCTGTTGCAAATAAACTATCTAGGATATGTGGCATACTGTATCGAATAAGAAATAGCCTTACACAAGAAGCACTTATCAGTATTTATTATACACTTTGTTACCCGCATCTCATTTATTGTGTATCTGTGTGGGCGTGTACGTGGCCTTCCTTTCTTAAAAATCTTCAGGTTTCTCAAAATAAGATATTTAGGTGTATGTTTTACATGAACAAGTTTGATTCCACACATAACGTATTTTCCACACATAGATTTCTTAATTTTAAAAACATTCATTGTTATTTTCTACTATTATTTATTTATAAAAACCTCGCACTGATGCATGGAACTCATCCTTTTCAAGTTATTAATACATTGCATAATACGCGCAGGAACAATATAAACCTTATCTCTCCACATTTCAGGACAGTTCTTTTCAGAAATAGTATTTTATGCTCAGGACCTCAAGTTTGGAATTCTTTGCCAGTAGAAATAAAAAATCTCCTTAATAGTAATAATTTCTCTCTATTTAAAAAGTCAGTAAAAGCACACTTATTTGCAATCCAAAACAATCACGGTTAAAATTATAATTTATTCCTGAAACATGAACACAAATTTACATTATTAAATCTAATCAGTGAATTGCATAGTACTATTGTCCATATTATTTTTATTATTATTATTATTATTATTATTATTATTATTATTATTATTATTATTATTATTATTATTGTTATTATTATTATTATTATTGTTGATGCTGTTGTAGTTGTTATTATAGTTAACATTTTAGATATAACTATTATAACTTCATCTGGTATTATAGTTAATGTTGTTATTTATTGTATATTTGTATTTAGCTTTATGGTTGGGAGCTATCTGCAACCTTTAGAAAGATAATAATAGTACAATGAAATAAATATACAGTCTGTCGGGAAGCTTCGGCTTGACAGGCTAGATTCGTTGCCAGAATTATAATTATATATATATATATATATATGTATATATCAATGTGTGTATATTATGGCAATAAACATTACTTACTTACTTACTTACTTACTTACACACATACCATTTTAGCGACCTGCCGTGAAGCCAAGACTGTTAGTTCACGTGTACAGCTGGGCGCCCAAAACCTGAGGAGGAAGAAGAAAAGTTAGGCCCATGCTCTTACATATGTTGGCACACAAGTAGGCCTACACATATTTGACAAGGCTTTCACAGGAGTTGTGGGTATGTCCACGGGTTCATTTATTCTCTTTTCTCCTCCATATATTACGTTTAGCTGGCTCAAGTGGTAGTTTAGGGTTACCAGCCCTTAGTAGTACTTGGCGTATTGTCTTTTCTGGCCCCAAACTATCGCCCCATAAAGATAACAATATGCATTTATAATTATTGTTAACATCGGTAATTACTGATGCTCTTTTTTGCAATATTTATGGGCCAGAAACAGAAAGATACAATGTTATGCCTACGGTAAGCTGGTAACATTGAGGGGAGTGAGGGAGAAAAATAAGGCTTTGTCCTAGGGTGACCTGGGTGTTATTCTATACATATACCGTCCCTGGCACCAATGACTGGCATCACACTGATTCTGGCACCACACAAATCTATGCCACTATGAACACTGCCTGGCATCACATAACACCTGACCCCATGTCACAGGAGAGGGGTAGGCAGGTCAGGTAACAAGACAGCCTAACACTGGGTAACTAATCTGTCTTGCATCACATAACACTGTCTGTGGCACTGTTAACACTGCCTGGCACTCCAGGCCCACGGGTGATAAAAGAGGGGAAGGACACTCAGGAAGATATTGCAGACCAGTGAGTTAATGAAGACTGGCCAACATTACACCCATCTATAAGAGGCTGATACAAATGAACCAGGTAATTACAGACCTGTGAGTATGATAGGATAGCCAAAGGGTGTGTCTACCAGCCCACCAAGGCCCATCCATCTACCATGCACGCCGGTTGAATGGTAGGGAAAAATGTTACAGCTGGTTGAATGAAAATGGGAGGATTGGAAAATTTTGAAATGCCTAACTTCGTACCACTATAACTGCTGCCACATTGGAGTTAGGAACACAAATTTTTGTAGGAATAAAGGTCAACTACCACACTAACTACCACGCAAGCTACATTTACCTACCACACATACAAGCTGAGTTATATACAAAAATGTTAAGTGTTATAACATTCAGAAAAATATAAACATAATTTTTCACTCCCCTAAATTTGACCTGCTATACCTCCTACCACACTCACGTTAGGAACACGAATTTTGGTAGGAATAAAGGTCAACTACCACACTAACTACCACGCAAGCTACATTCACCTACCACACATACAAGCTGAGTTATATACAAAAATGTTAAGTGTTATGACATTCAGAAAAATATAAACATAATTTTTCACTCCCCTAACTTTGACCTGCTATAACTCCTACCACACTCAAGTTAGGAACACGAATTTTGGTAGGAAGGAAGGTCAACTACCACACTAACTACCACGCAAGGTACAATCACCTACCACACATACAAGCTGAGTTATATACAAAAATATTAAGTGTTATAACATTCAGAAAAATATAAACATAATTTTTCACTCCCCTAACTTTGACCTGCTATAACTCCTACCACACTCAAGTTAGGAACACGAATTTTGGTAGGAAGGAAGGTCAACTACCTCTCTAACTACCACGCAAGTTACATTCACCTACCACACATACAAGCTGAGTTATATACAAAAATGTTAAGTGTTATGACATTCAGAAAAATATAAACATAATTTTTCACTCCCCTAACTTTGACCTGCTATAACTCCTACCACACTCAAGTTAGCAACACGAATTTTGGTAAGAATAAAGGTCAACTACCACACTAACTACCACTCAAGTTACATTCACCTAACATACATACAAGCTGAGTTATATACAAAAATGTTAAACAGTATGCCATTCAGAAAAAAATATCCAGGATTTTTCACTCCCCTAACTTTGACCTGCTATAACTCCTACCACACTCAGGTTAGGAACACGAATTTTGATAGGAAGGAAGGTCAACTACCACTCTAACTACCACGCAAGCTAGATTTACCTACCACACATACAAGCTGAGTTATAGCAGAAAACGTAAAGTGATATGACAACCTTAAGAATTAACTACCACCACCACCATAACTACTACTACTACTACTACTACTTACATTCTGAAGTAGACTAGCACTCCTATGAAGACTATCGCCAGGATGAGCCCGAAGAATAGTCCGATGTAGAGCCCGGTGTTGCTAGCGGTAGAAGTAGAAGTAGTACTCACACTACTACTACTACTACTACTACTACTATCGGAGCCTATGGTGTTGTAGGCATCCTCTGGACCTGGAATAGTACAAAATAGTTAATAGTAATAGTAGTATTCATGGTAGTAATCTGTCTCTCTCTCTTTCTGTCTCTCTCTACTACTACTACTACTACTACTACTACTATTACTACTACATCTGGGAGGGTTAAAAATAGTCTAGTTAGTCTTATTACTAGTATTCAACACCCAACATAAGCTATTTCAACTACTACTACTACTACTACTACTACTACTACAACTACTACTATTACATCTGGGAGGGTTAAAAATAGTCTAGTTAGTCTTAGGATAGTCTTATTACTAGTATTCAACACCCAACATAAACTATTTTTACTACTACTACTACTACTACTACTACTACTACTACTACTATTACATCTGGGAGGGTTAAAAATAGTCTAGTTAGTCTTAGGATAGTCTTATTACTAGTATTCAACACCCAACATAAGCTATTTCTACTACTACTACTACTACTACTACTACTATTACATCTGGGAGGGTTAAAAATAGTCTAGTTAGTCTTAGGATAGTCTTATTACTAGTATTTAACACCCAACATAAGCTATTTTTACTACTACTACTACTACTACTACAACTACTACTATTACATCTGGGAGGGTTAAAAATAGTCTAGTTAGTCTTAGGATAGTCTTATTACTAGTATTCAACACCCAACATAAGCTATTTTTACTACTACTACTACTACTACTACAACTACTACTATTACATCTGGGAGGGTTAAAAATAGTCTAGTTAGTCTTAGGATAGTCTTGTTACTAGTATTCAACACCCTACATAAGCTATTTCTACTACTACTACTACTACTACTACTACTACATCTGAGGAGGCTAGGAATAGTCTAGTTAGTCTTAGGATAGTCCTGTTAGTAGTATTCAACACCCAACATAAGCTATTTCTACTACTACTACTACTACTACTACTACTACATCTGAGGGGGTTAGGAATAGTCTAGTTAGTCTTAGGATAGTCCTGTTAGTAGTATTCAACACCCAACATAAGCTATTTCTACTACTACTACTACTACTACTACATCTGAGGGGGTTAGGAATAGTCTAGTTAGTCTTAGGATAGTCCTGTTAGTAGTATTCAACACCCAACATATGCTATTTCTACTACTACTACTACTACTACTACTACATCTGAGGGGTATTAGGAATAGTCTAGTTAGTCTCAGGATAGTCTTATTACTACTATTCAACACCCTACAAGAGCTACTACAATCACCTACTTACTGGAACTACTACTACTACAACTACTATTACTTACATTCACAGCGCGGTTGACTGCCACTCCAGATACCATTACTACCACACTTCCGCTGACTATTCCCGACTATCCTCCTCCCCTTCTCGCAGGAATAGTCCGCTGTAGCCTCTATCCTCCACTACCACACTTAAGGCAGTAGTCAGCGTTGTAGTGAGGTTGGGACACCGGACTTCTGTAGGGGAGAGAATAGTATTAGTAGTAGTATAAGTAGTAGTAATATTAGTAGTAGTAGTAGTAGTGGCCTTGTGGGGTGTCGCATAGTCGGATAACAGGCCTTCTAGACACCGTGGGGATAGTCTAAAGTGTCCAGGGATAGTAGTAGTAGTAGTAGTAGCCTCATGAGGACAGTTCCTGATGTTGCTCCGTTACTAAAACCTCTGGAAGATGCTGTCAGAAACACCTTCATACCGGCGATAGCAAATGTCCCAGTGACCAGGAGAGAAGATTGCTGGAGTTGCCGCCAAAAATGGGTGGGCTCGGCATCACCAACCCACAAAATCTGGCCGAGTCTGAATTCGGGAACTCAATCCGAATCACAGCCTCTTTGACCGGATATATTACCAATCAAAATGAAAGGGGAGAAGACAACCCTCAATATATTAGGTCACTAAGGAACAATATATTAGGTCACTAAGGAATGAAATCTCCATAAACAGAGAAGGAAAACAGAGACACTCTGAGTGACCTAATGAGAGAACTCCCAGAAGACACAAGGAGGAGGACAGATATTGCACAGGAAGTGGGCGCTTCAAACTGGCTAACCACACTACCTATCAGGGCAAAAGGCTTCAACTTAAACAAAAAAGAA
The DNA here is from genome assembly GCF_024679095.1 of Eriocheir sinensis. Taxonomy (NCBI): domain Eukaryota; kingdom Metazoa; phylum Arthropoda; class Malacostraca; order Decapoda; family Varunidae; genus Eriocheir; species Eriocheir sinensis. Next base: position 19,614,042 of record NC_066535.1, read on the forward strand.
TTTACTGATGCCCTTGCCCTCAGGTATGGCTGGCCAGTGGATGGGCTCCCAAACATGTGGCTCACCCTTCAACCAAAATCATGCCATGACATGCAAGCGAGGAGGTCTCGTCTGCATGAGACACGACGAAGTAAGAGACATAACAGCTCAGATGCTGAAAGAAGTCTGCCACGACGTGACTGTGGAACCCATGCTGCTCCCTCTGCAAGGCGAACACCTCGCCAGACGCACCGCTAATGTTTCCAACGAAGCACGAGTGGATGTTAGCGCCAGAGGGTTTTGGACTCGTGGACAAAGGGCATATTTTGACATAAGGATCTTTGATCCCATGGCCCATTGCCACAGAGACCTGACCCTTGATGCAGCCACAGAAGAAACGAACAAGAGAAGAACAGAGCATATGAAGAAAGAATACAGAATGTGGACCAGGGCTCCTTCACCCCGGTAGTATTCACGACGGCAGGAGGGATGGGACCAAGGGCGCAGAGCTTCTACGCAAGACTCGCCGAAACACTGGCGGATAAGAAACAGCAGCCAAGAAGCAGTGTGGTCGCCTGGATGAGATGCAGGCTGTCCTTCTCCCTCCTGAGGTCAGCCTTGGTCTGCCTGAGAGGAACCAGGTCGCCTGCACCCAAAACCACCCACATTGCCGACCTGGACTTTGAGGCGACGGCGGTTGATAGTCGTATCAACCACAAGCTCTGTTAGCTTAAAAATAAAATGCTTAGTAAAGTTTGTAATATTAAATAAAGATGGTTGTCGGCCACAGTCATTGGCGGGGTGGGGCCAATGAATTGCTTTGTGAAAGGATATGAGAGAATATACCACTCACAACGCAACTCTAATAGATGGAGGCCCGTAGTAGTAGTAGTAGTAGACAGATAGTTAGATGTATTGAAGGTAAATAATCCTGGGTTAAATAATTAATACTGATACAAAACCTGTACCAAAATGGTGAACCACTAAACCTTTTTGAGTCAACACGTTTCATTTCAATTAATAAAGATATCAGTAAAGAAACAACAGTCCCAATCCCTCATGCAAGAGTTAACCAGCATCGTCATTCCTTCATCCCCTTCATGGCAAACTCCCGAACAGTCTTCCTTGGTCTGTACTTCCTCCTGCCTATGACTTGAACTCTTTCAAGAGGAGGGTATGGAGACACCTCTCCTCCTGAAGCTGACCTCTCTTTTGGCCACTCTGCTAAACACAGTGAACAGCAAGCTTTCTTTTCTCAATAGTACTTTCTTTGCCCCTTGACCTGCTTCCTCTGCCGTAAAAAAATATATACATAAAATAATTTAGATGTTACTACGCTATCTTCTGGTATGTGGGGCCAAATAGCACTTCTGTACAGGGTCAAATTGCATCTCTCTACAGTGGGCCTAGGCAGAAGTCTTACTGTACTAGGTCAAATTGCATCTCCCTACAGGTGGGCCTAGGCATAATAAGTCTTACTGTAAAGGAAGCAGCCCAAGGGAGAACAAATACCACTAATAATGATAAAAAAAGCCTGGTGCTAACACGGGTGCTAACTCTGGAGACTGTGGCCAAAGAGAGGAAAATTTTGTGAGGTGTGTTCATACTCTCCTCCTTATTAAAGAGTTCAAGTCACAGGCAGCCTGGCACCAGTCTTTGCTTTCTAAACTGCTGCCCTCTTTCGGATTCTATCCCTCTCTCTGTTCCTCTATCTCCAGTTTCCTTTCCGGCCGTTCTATCTCTGCGGTGGTAGACGGTCACTGTTCTTCCCCTAAACCTATCAACAGTGGTGTTCCACAGGGCTCTGTCCTATCACCCACTCTCTTCCTGTTATTCATCAATGATCTTCTTTCCATAACAAACTGTCCTGTCCACTCATACGCCCTCACATGGAGTATGCCTCTCACGTGTGGGGGGGCTCCACTCACACAGCTCTTCTGGACAGAGTGGATAAGGCTCTTCGTCTCATCAGCCTTGACGTGAGATTAACTTTAATTAACAAGAGTACTACATCACAGCGGTGCGAATATTCCTCTGTACAGGGTCCTAGGGTCACATGGGTGTTATTCTATACATTTGCCGTCCCCGGCACGAATGGCTGGCATCACACTGATTCTGGCACCACACGAATCTATGCCACTGTGAACACTGCCTGGTAACATAACACTGTCTGTGGCACTGCATATTAAACACCCTGGCTGAGCCCACATCACAGGAGGGGGGTCACACCAGGTAGGTGGTTAACAAGACACTGTAACACTGGGTAACTAATCTGTCTTGCATCACGTAACACCTGCTGAACATGGAACTGTCGGTGGCACTGTTAACACTGCATAACACCTGAGAGCCCACGTCACAGCCCGTCACCTTAACACAGTGACGTAACACAGCCAGTAACAGCCCTATCATGTGTCCAGGTAACAGAATACTACTAATGTCACAACGTGTAACACTCTCTGGGATCACGTAACACATTTAAACACTGCTGCTGTCACGTCACACACTCGTCCGTCACATGACGTAACGCTGTACTATGAAGGGGAGAAAACACTCACGGGAAAGCGATTAATCTCTTTTTTTTCACCTTTTAGAAGCAGAGCAGCAGCAGGGCCTGAAACCTCATCAACGGTAACATGATTTTGGGGGCGGTTGATGCTTGAGGTCAATGAGTCACATATTTGACAAGGCTTTCGTCGGCGTTGTGGGGGGCATTTCCAGGGGTAGTTAACCCCTTCACTACGGCCAGGCCAAAACAGCGCCCCGCACCATATCCAAGATCGCCACGCGTGGCAAACTTCAAATGTCGCTATTGAATATAACAAGTTTTCAGCCATAAACTCAACATAATCATCATGTATTATAATCATATGAAAACATGCAGAATTAAATGGTGCACATAAAGAAACAAATTAATTGATAATTTTGAGATGTTAGCATAAATATAGAGATAAAATGACACGTATATTGGCTAAAGTGAGCCAGGAAGCAGTATACGCGTCCTGGGATATGGTACGGGGCACACAAGGACGCAGTATACGCGTCCTGGGATATGGTACGGGGCACACAAGGACGCAGTATACGCGTCCTGGGATATGGTACGGGGCACACAAGGACGCAGTATACACGTCCTGGGATATGGTACGGGGCACACAAGGACGCAGTATACACGTCCTGGGATATGGTACGGGGCACACAAGGACGCAGTATACACGTCCTGGGATATGGTACGGGGCACACAAGGACGCAGTATACGCGTCCTCGGATATGGTACGGGGCACACAAGGACGCAGTATACGCGTCCTGGGATATGGTACGGGGCACACAAGGACGCAGTATACACGTCCTGGGATATGGTACGGGGCACACAAGGACGCAGTATACGCGTCCTGGGATATGGTACGGGGCACACAAGGACGCAGTATACGCGTCCTCGGATATGGTACGGGGCACACAAGGACGCAGTATACGCGTCCTCGGATATGGTACGGGGCACACAAGGACGCAGTATACGCGTCCTCGTGTTGAAGGGGTTAATGACCCTGGTGGTAGCTTGACCCTTCCTCTGTACCATGAACGTTAAAAGACACTCACGGGAACACGATTCATCTCCTTTATGACCTCTTAAGAACAGCTGATACGGCGCGGGGTCAAAACTCGTCACCTATAAACACGTATTTGACAAGGCTTCCGTAGGCGTTGTAAGCATTTTCAGGGGTATTCAATGACCCTGGTGGTAGTTTGACCCTTCCTCTGTACCATGAACGTAAAAATACACTGTCTTACCGCCAAAATCACTGCAAACACCTCTCGAAACACGTCGTGAAGGAGGAACTGCGTGGACGATCAGCTGTGTTGTGTTATGATTTTTTACCGCGCACCGATGCTAGATTATCGTACTCAGAGCCGCGCATTTACCGTTTTCTGACCCATACCTGATGCCAAGAAGCCCCAATAATTAACCCTTTAAACAACAATCATATGTGAAGGCGGTTATTTGGGTGATAAAAGCAGTGTGGGGCTCAGAAATCGGCAGGTGTCCCGCACTGGACTCTCGTACTTGAGGTGAAAGTGTTATACTTTGGGTCCCTAGAAAAATAAAAAAAATAAAATAAAAAGCGGCCATGTATTGCAAAAGGCGACTAAACGGGAAGGAAACGAGACGAGGAATCCATTTCTGGCCTCGGCATAACGATACACTAAATATTAAGGGAGATATCGGCACGGAAAACTAGCGTGAAATTATCAAAAAAACATGAAAATCAATTATATTTATGTTATTTGAAGCTATTTTCATGCAAACGGCGACTCTTCTTGGGTAAAATAAGACGAGGAATCCATTTCTGGCCTCGTCATAACGCTACACTCAATATTAAGGGTAATATCGGCCTGGAAAACTTGCGTGAAATTCCCCCCAAAACATGAAAATCAGTTATACAACAGAATACAACAGAATAAAAGAGAATACAACAGAATAAAAGAGAATACAACAGAATAAAAGATATTACAACAGAATACAACAGAATAAAAGAGAATACAACAGAATAAAAGATAATACAACAGAATACAACAGAATAAAAGAGAATACAACAGAATAAAAGATAATACAACAGAATACAACAGAATAAAAGAGAATACAACAGAATACAACAGAATAAAAGAGAATACAACAGAATACAACAGAATAAAAGAGAATACAACAGAATACAACAGAATAAAAGAGAATACAACAAAATACAACAGAATAAAAGAGAATACAACAGAATACAACAGAATAAAAGAGAATACAACAGAATAAAAGAGAATACAACAGAATACAACAGAATAAAAGAGAATACAACAGAATACAACAGAATAAAAGAGAATACAACAGAATACAACAGAATACAACAGAATAAAAGAGAATACAACAGAATACAACAGAATAAAAGAGAATACAACAGAATAAAAGAGAATACAACAGAATACAACAGAATAAAAGAGAATACAACAGAATAAAAGAGAATACAACAGAATAAAGGAGAATACAACAGAATAAAAGAGAATACAACAGAATACAACAGAATAAAAGAGAATACAACAGAATACAACAGAATACAAGAGAATACAACAGAATAAAAGAGAATACAACAGAATACAACAGAATAAAAGATAATACAACAGAATACAACAGAATAAAAGAGAATACAACAGAATACAACAGAATAAAAGAGAATACAACAGAATAAAAGATAATACAACAGAATACAACATAATAAAAGAGAATACAACAGAATATAAGAGAATACAACAGAATACAACAGAATAAAAGAGAATACAACAGAATACAACAGAATAAAAGAATACAACAGAATACAACAGAATAAAAGAATACAACAGAATACAACAGAATAAAGAATACAACAGAATACAACAGAATACAACAGAATAAAAGATAATACAACAGAATACAACAGAATAAAAGAGAATACAACAGAATACAACAGAATAAAAGAGAATACAACAGAATACAACAGAATAAAAGAGAATACAACAGAATACAACAGAATACAACAGAATAAAAGAGAATACAACAGAATACAACAGAATAAAAGAGAATACAACAGAATACAACAGAATAAAAGAGAATACAACAGAATACAACAGAATAAAGAGAATACAACAGAATAAAAGAGAATACAACAGAATACAACAGAATAAAAGAGAATACAACAGAATACAACAGAATAAAGAGAATACAACAGAATACAACAGAATAAAAAGAGAATACAACAGAATAAAGAGAATACAACAGAATACAACAGAATAAAAGAGAATACAACAGAATACAACAGAATAAAAGAGAATACAACAGAATACAACAGAATAAAAGAGAATACAACAGAATACAACAGAATAAAAGAGAATACAACAGAATAAAAGAGAATACAACAGAATACAACAGAATACAACAGAATAAAAGAGAATACAACAGAATAAAAGAGAATACAACAGAATACAACAGAATACAACAGAATAAAAGAATACCACAGAATACAACAGAATAAAAGAGAATACAACAGAATAAAAGAGAATACAACAGAATACAACAAAATAAAAGAGAATACAACAGAATAAAAGAGAATACAACAGAATACAACAGAATAAAGGGAATACAACAGAATACAACAGAATAAAAGAGAATAAAGATAATACAACAGAATACAACAGAATAAAAGAGAATACAACAGAATACAACAGAATAAAGAGAATACAACATAATACAACAGAATAAAAGAGAATACAACAGAATACAACAGAATAAAAGATAATACAACAAGAATACAACAGAATAAAGAGAATACAACAGAATACAACAGAATAAAGAGAATACAACAGAATACAACAGAATAAAAGAGAATACAACAGAATACAACAGAATAAAAGAGAATACAACAGAATACAAGAATACAACAGAATACAACAGAATAAAGAGAATACAACAGAATACAACAGAATAAAAGATAATACAACAGAATACAACAGAATACAACAGAATACAACAGAAAAAAATAGAATACAACAGAATACAACAGAATAAAATAGAATAAAACAGAATACAACAGAAAACAACAGAATAAAAGAGAATACAACAGAATAAAAGAGAATACAACAGAATAAAAGAGAATACAACAGAATAAAACAGAATAAAAGAGAATAAAACAGAATACAACAGAATACAACAGAATCTAAGAGAATACAACAGAATAAAGAATACAACAGAATACAACAGAATAAAAGATAATACAACAGAATACAACAGAATAAAAGAGAATACAACAGAATACAACAGAATAAAAGAGAATACAACAGAATACAAGAGAATACAACAGAATACAACAGAATAAAAGAGAATACAACAGAATACAACAGAATAAAAGATAATACAACAGAATACAACAGAATAAAAGAGAATACAACAGAATACAACAGAATAAAAGAGAATACAACAGAATAAAAAGAGAATACAACAGAATACAACAGAATAAAAGATAATACAACAGAATACAACAGAATAAAGAGAATACAACAGAATACAACAGAATAAAAGATAATACAACAGAATACAACAGAATAAAAGAGAATACAACAGAATACAACAGAATAAAAGAGAATACAACAGAATACAACAGAATAAAAGATAATACAACAGAATACAACAGAATAAAAGAGAATACAACAGAATACAACAGAATAAAAGTAAATACAACATAATAGAACAGAATAAAGAGAATACAACAGAATAAAAGAGAATACAACAGAATACAACAGAATAAAAGAGAATACAACAGAATACAACAGAATAAAGAGAATACAACAGAATACAACAGAATAAAGATAATACAACAGAATACAACAGAATAAAAGAGAATACAACAGAATAAAAGAGAATACAACAGAATACAACAGAATAAAAGAGAATACAACAGTAAATACAACAGAATACAACAGAATAAAAGAGAATACAACAGAATACAACAGAATAAAAGAATACAACAGAATACAACAGAATAAAGAGAATACAACAGAATACAACAGAATAAAGATAATACAACAGAATACAACAGAATACAACAGAATAAAAGAGAATACAACAGAATACAACAGAATAAAAGAATACAACAGAATACAACAGAATAAAAAGATAATACAACAGAATACAACAGAATACAACAGAATAAAAGAGAATACAACATAATACAACAGAATAAAATATAATAGAAAATAATACAAAATAATAAAAAAGAATACAACATAATAAAAGAGAATACAACAGAATACAACAGAATAAAAGAGAACAAAACAAAATAAAAGAATAAAAAGAATACAACAGAATAGAACAGAATACAACAGAATAAATGAGAATACAACAGAATACAACAGAATAAAAGAGAATACAACAGAATACAACAGAATAAAGAGAATACAACAGAATACAACAGAATAAAAGAGAATACAACAGAATACAACAGAATAAAAGAATACAACAGAATACAACAGAATAAAGAGAATACAACAGAATAAAACAGAATAAAAGAGAATACAACAGAATACAACAGAATAAAAGAGAATACAACAGAATACAACAGAATAAAAGAGAATACAACAGAATACAACAGAATAAAAGAGAATACAACAGAATACAACAAGAATACAACAGAATACAAAGAATAATACAACAGAATACAACAGAATACAACAGAATAAATGATAATACAACAGAATACAACAGAATAAAAGAGTATACAACAGAATACAGAATAAAAGAGAATACAACAGAATAAAGAGAATACAACAGAATACAACAGAATAAAAGAGAATACAACAGAATACAACAGAATACAAGAGAATACAACAGAATAAAAGAGAATACAACAGAATACAACAGAATAAAAGAGAATACAACAGAATACAACAGAATACAACAGAATAAAGAGAATACAACAGAATACAACAGAATAAAAGAGAATACAACAGAATAAAAGAGAATACAACAGAATACAACAGAATACAACAGAATACAACAGAATAAAAGAGAATACAACAGAATAAAAGAGAATACAACAGAATACAGAATAAAGAGAATACAACAGAATACAACAGAATAAAAGAGAATACAACAGAATACAACAGAATAAAAGAGAATACAACAGAATACAACAGAATAAAAGACTAAAACAGAATACAACAGAATAAAAGATAATACAACAGAATACAACAGAATACAACAGAATAAAAGAGAATACAACAGAATAAAACAGAATAAAATAGAATACAACAACAGAATACAACAGAATAAAAGAGAATACAACAGAATACAACAGAATAAAAGATAATACAACAGAATACAACAGAATAAAAGAGAATACAACAGAATACAACAGAATAAAAGAGAATACAACAGAATACAACAGAATTAAAGATAATACAACAGAATACAACAGAATAACAGAGAATACAACAGAATACAACAGAATAAAAGAGAATACAACAGAATAGAACAGAATACAACAGAATAAAGAGAATACAACAGAATACAACAGAATACAACAGAATAAAAGAATACAACAGAATAAAGAGAATACAACAGAATAAAGAGAATACAACAGAATACAACAGAATAAAGAGAATACAACAGAATACAACAGAATAAAAGAGAATACAACAGAATACAACAGAATAAAGAGAATACAACAGAATACAACAGAATAAAAAGAGAATACAACAGAATAAAAGAGAATACAACAGAATACAACAGAATAAAAGAGAATACAACAGAATACAACAGAATAAAAGAGAATACAACAGAATACAACAGAATAAAAGAGAATACAACAGAATACAACAGAATAAAAGAGAATACAACAGAATACAACAGAATACAACAGAATAAAAGATAATACAACAGAATACAACAGAATAAAAGAGAATACAACAGAATACAACAGAATAAAAGAGAATACAACAGAATACAACAGAATAAAAGAGAATACAACAGAATAAAAGAATACAACAGAATACAACAGAATAAAAGAGAATACAACAGAATACAACAGAATAACAGAATACAACAGAATACAAGAGAATACAACAGAATACAACAGAATAAAAGAGAATACAACAGAATACAACAGAATAATAGAGAATACAACAGAATACAACAGAATAAAAGAGAATACAACAGAATACAACAGAATAAAAGAGAATACAACAGAATACAACAGAATAAAAGAGAATACAACAGAATACAACAGAATAAAAGAGAATACAACAGAATAAAAGAGAATACAACAGAATACAACAGAATAAAGGAGAATAATACAGAATACAACAGAATAAAAGATAATACAACAGAATACAACAGAATAAAAGATAATACAACAGAATACAACAGAATAAAAGATAATACAACAGAATACAACAGAATAAAAAGATACAACAGAATACAACAGAATAAAGAGAATACAACAGAATACAACAGAATAAAAGAGAATACAACAGAATACAACAGAATAAAGAGAATACAACAGAATAAAAGAATACAACAGAATACAACAGAATAAAAGAGAATACAACAGAATACAACCGAATAAGAGAGAATACAACAGAATACAACAGAATAAAAGAAAATACAACAGAATACACCAGAATACAACAGAATACAACAGAAAAAAAGAGAATACAACAGAATACAACAGAATACAACAGAATAAAAGAGAATACAACAGAATACAACAGAATAAAAGAGAATACAACAGAATACAACAGAATACAACAGAATAAAAGAGAATACAACAGAATACAACAGAATAAAAGAGAATACAACAGAATACAACAGAATAAAGAGAATACAACAGAATAACAGAATACAACAGAATAAAAGAGAATACAACAGAATACAACAGAATACAAAAGAATACAACAGAATAAAAGAGAATACAACAGAATACAACAGAATAAAAGATAATACAACAGAATACAACAGAATAAAAGATAATACAACAGAATACAACAGAATAAAAGATAATACAACAGAATACAACAGAATACAACAGAATAAAAGATAATACAACAGAATACAACAGAATAAAAGATAATACAACAGAATACAACAGAATAAAAGAGAATACAACAGAATACAACAGAATAAAAGAGAATACAACAGAATACAACAGAATAAAAGCGAATACAACAGAATAAAAGAGAATACAACAGAATACAACAGAATAAAAGATAATACAACAGAATAAAAGAGAATACAACAGAATACAACAGAATAAAAGATAATACAACAGAATACAACAGAATAAAAGATAATACAACAGAATACAACAGAATAAAAGAGAATACAACAGAATAAAAGAGAATACAACAGAATACAACAGAATAAAAGAGAATACAACAGAATAAAAGATAATACAACAGAATACAACAGAATAAAAGAGAATACAACAGAATAAAAGAGAATACAACAGAATACAACAGAATAAAAGAGAATACAACAGAATACAACAGAATAAAAGATAATACAACAGAATACAACAGAATACAACAGAATAAAAGAGAATACAACAGAATACAACAGAATAAAAGAGAATACAACAGAATAAAAGAGAATACAACAGAATACAACAGAATAAAAGATAATACAACAGAATAAAAGAGAATACAACAGAATACAACAGAATAAAAGATAATACAACAGAATACAACAGAATACAACAGAATAAAAGATAATACAACAGAATACAACAGAATAAAAGAGAATACAACAGAATACAACAGAATAAAAGAGAATACAACAGAATACAACAGAATAAAAGAGAATACAACAGAATAAAAGAGAATACAACAGAATAAAAGAGAATACAACAGAAGAGAATACAACAGAATACAACAGAATAAAAGAGAATACAACAGAATAAAAGATAATACAACAGAATACAACAGAATAAAAGAGAATACAACAGAATAAAAGAGAATACAACAGAATACAACAGAATAAAAGAGAATACAAAAGAATACAACAGAATAAAAGATAATACAACAGAATACAACAGAATACAACAGAATAAAAGATAATACAACAGAATAAAAGATAATACAACAGAATACAACAGAATACAACAGAATAAAAGAGAATACAACAGAATACAACAGAATAAAAGAGAATACAAAAGAATAAAAGAGAATACAACAGAATACAACAGAATAAAAGAGAATACAACAGAATAAAAGATAATACAACAGAATACAACAGAATAAAAGATAATACAACAGAATACAACAGAATAAAAGATAATACAACAGAATAAAAGATAATACAACAGAATACAACAGAATACAACAGAATAAAAGATAATACAACAGAATACAACAGAATAAAAGATAATACAACAGAATACAACAGAATAAAAGAGAATACAACAGAATACAACAGAATAAAAGAGAATACAACAGAATACAACAGAATAAAAGAGAATACAACAGAATACAACAGAATAAAAGAGAATACAACATAATACAACAGAATAAAAGAGAATACAACAGAATAAAAGAGAATACAACAGAATACAACAGAATAAAAGAGAATACAACAGAATAAAAGAGAATACAACAGAATACAACAGAATAAAAGAGAATACAACAGAATACAACAGAATAAAAGAGAATACAACAGAATACAACAGAATAAAAGAGAATACAACAGAATACAAGAATAAAAGAGAATACAACAGAATACAACAGAATAAAAGAGAATACAACAGAATAAAAGAGAATACAACAGAATACAACATAATAAAAGAGAATACAACAGAATAAAAGAGAATACAACAGAATACAACAGAATACAACAGAATAAAAGAGAATACAACAGAATACAACAGAATAAAAGAGAATACAACAGAATACAACAGAATAAAAGAGAATACAACAGAATACAACAGAATAAAAGAGAATACAACAGAATAAAAGAGAATACAACAGAATAAAAGAGAATACAACAGAATACAACAGAATAAAAGAGAATACAACAGAATACAACAGAATAAAAGAGAATACAACAGAATACAACAGAATAAAAGAGAATACAACAGAATAAAAGAGAATACAACAGAATAAAAGAGAATACAACAGAATACAACAGAATAAAAGAGAATACAACAGAATAAAAGAGAATACAACAGAATACAACAGAATACAACAGAATAAAACAGAATACAACAGAATAAAAGAGAATACAACAGAATAGAACAGAATACAACAGAATAAAAGAGAATACAACAGAATACAACAGAATAAAAGAGAATACAACAGAATACAACAGAATAAAAGAGAATACAACAGAATACAACAGAATAAAACAGAATAAAAGAGAATACAACAGAATACAACAGAATAAAAGAGAATACAACAGAATACAACAGAATAAAAGAGAATACAACAGAATACAACAGAATAAAAGAGAATACAACAGAATAAAAGAGAATACAAGAGAATACAACAGAATAAAAGAGAATACAACAGAATAAAAGAGAATAAAAGAGAATACAACAGAATACAACAGAATACAAGAGAATACAACAGAATAAAACAGAATAAAAGAGAATACAACAGAATACAAGAGAATAAAAGAGAATACAACAGAATACAACAGAATAAAAGAGAATACAACAGAATACAACAGAATAAAAGAGAATACAACAGAATACAACAGAATAAAAGAGAATACAACAGAATACAACAGAATAAAAGAGAATACAACAGAATACAACAGAAGAAAAGATAATACAACAGAATACAACAGAATAAAAGAGAATACAACAGAATACAACAGAATAAAAGAGAATACAACAGAATACAACAGAATAAAAGAGAATACAACAGAATAAAAGATAATACAACAGAATACAACAGAATAAAAGAGAATACAACAGAATAAAAGATAATACAACAATACAACAGAATAAAAGAGAATACAACAGAATACAACAGAATAAAAGAGAATACAACAGAATAAAAGAGAATACAACAGAATAAAAGATAATACAACAGAATACAACAGAATAAAAGAGAATACAACAGAATACAACAGAATAAAAGAGAATACAACAGAATAAAAGATAATACAACAGAATACAACAGAATAAAAGAGAATACAACAGAATAAAAGATAATACAACAATACAACAGAATAAAAGAGAATACAACAGAATACAACAGAATAAAAGAGAATACAACAGAATAAAAGATAATACAACAGAGTACAACAGAATAAAAGATAATACAACAGAATACAACAGAATAAAAGAGAATACAACAGAATACAACAGAATAAAAGAGAATACAACAGAATAAGAGAATACAACAGAATACAACAGAATACAACAGAATAAAAGAGAATACAAGAGAATACAACAGAATAAAAGAGAATACAACAGAATAAAAGAGAATACAACAGAATACAACAGAATAAAAGAGTCCAGCACATGATCTGGCCGTGGTGAACTTATACCACGAGTCTAGCACATGATCGGGTCATGGTGAATCCATATCACGAGTCTAGCACATGATCAGGCCGTGGTGAACACATCACGAGTCCAGCACATGATCAGGCCATGGTGAACTCATACCACGAGTCTAGCACATGATCAGGCCGTGGTGAACACATATCACGAGTCCAGCACATGATCAGGCCGTGGTGAACACATATCACGAGTCCAGCACATGATCAGGCCGTGGTGAACACATATCACGAGTCTAGCACATGATCAGGCCGTGGTGAACACATCACGAGTCCAGCACATGATCAGGCCATGGTGAACTCATACCACGAGTCTAGCACATGATCGGGCCATGGTGAATCCATATCACGAGTCTAGTACATGATCAGGCCTTGGTGAATACATATCATGAGTCTAGCACATGATCAGGCCGTGGTAATTACGAATTACACCTACTCCCATTAGCCCCCCCCCATTACCGTTAACCCCCGCCCCTTTTAATTATCAGCACGCAATTTACTGACCCTATTTACCCCTTATTCGTCACCGAACATGACCTAATTACGAATTCCACCTACTCCCAATGGCCCCCCCCCCATTACCATTAACCCCCGCCTTTTTTAATTATCACCACGCAATTTACTGACCCCATTTACCCATCATTCGACACCGAACATGACCTATTTTCGAGTTTCACTTGCACCCATTGGGCCCCCCTCCATTACCATAAATCCCCGCACCCTTTAATTATCACCACGCAATTTACTGACCCCATTTACCCATTACTCGACACCGAACATGACCTAATTATGAATTCCACATACTCCCATTAGCCCCCCCATTACCATTAACCCCCGCCCCCTTTAATTATCACCACGCAATTTACTGTCCCCATCTACCCATTATTCGACACCGAACATGACCAAATTGCGAATTCCACCTACTCCCATTAGCCCCCTCCATTACTATCAGCCCCTGCCCCCTCTGATTATCACCATGCAATTTACTGACCCCATTAACCCAGTATTTGACACCTCACATGACCCATTTTCGAGTTTCACGTACTCCACTAGCCCCCCTCCATTAACGTTAGCCCCCACCCCCTTTAATTATCACCACGCAATTTACTGAACCCATTTACCCATAATTCGACACCAAACATGACCAAATTACGAATTCCACCTACTCCCAATGACCCCCCCCCCCATTACCATTAACCCCCGCCCCCTTTAATTATCACCACGCAATTTACTGACCCCATTTACCCAGTATTTGACACCTCACATGACCTATTTTCAAGTTTCACCTACTCCCATTAGCCCCCTCCCCCAATTACCATTAACCCCCGCCCCCTTTAATTATCACCACGCAATTTATTGACCCCATTTACCCATTATTCGACACCGAACATCACCTAATTACGAAATCCACCTACTCCCATTAGCCCCCCCATTACCATCAACCCCCGCCCCCTATCATTATCACCACGCAATTTACTGACCCCATTAACCCAGTATTTGACACCTCACATGATCCATTTTCGAGTTTCATCTACACCCATTAGGCCCCATTACCATTAACCCCGCCCCTCTCATTATCACCACGCAATTTACTGACCCCATTATTCCAGTATTTGACACCTCACATGATCCATTTTCGAGGTTCCCCAACACCCAGTCGCCCCCCCTCCATTACCATTAACCCCCGCCCCCTTTAATTATCACCACGCAATTTACTGACCCCATTTACCCATTCTTCGACATCGAACATGACCTAATTACGAATTCCACCTACTCCCATTAGCCTTCCACGCCCGTGCACACGTGGGTACATGAGACTAGTGCAGGAAAGATCTATTTTAGCCGTGAAAACGAAAACTATGTTACGGCTAAGTATCTGCCCCAAGCCCGCCATGAAATATATATCCTTATTTTCTCACAAAGGAAGACACTTAAGATCACGCCCGTACGCCCACGTCAGCTTTCCACGTCAGGGGCTTCCACATGCCGGGCAAGCCATCCATCGCGGACATCAGATCGTGGTATGGCTTCATAAACCAGCTCGCCCCCTTCCTCGCCACCGCGCCGATCATGAACGCCTTCCGGGAGTTACTGAAGAAACCAACCGGAAGACACGTGTACTGGGACGACCAGCTTCAGTAGAAATTCCGCCAAGCCCAGGACACTATATGCCAGCTGGACGGTCTGACGTATTACGATAAAACCCGCCCCACCGCTGCCATCACCGACTGGAGCCGAGAGGGCATCGGATTCGTCATCCTCCAGCAGTACTGCAGTTGTGCATCGGCCTCCGCCCCATACTGCTGTAAGGGCGGGTGGCACCTGGCCCTGTGCGGCAGCCGGCACCTCACCACCGCCGAGGCTGGATACGCAGCTGTGGAAGGGAAGGCTCTGGCGCCCCTTGTGAAGCTCCTAGGAGACAGCTCTGACGAGCGTTGTCAACCCCAGGCTCTTCAGGCTCAAGGAACGAACACTACAGTTCCGATTCCAAATCAAATACCTCCCTGGGAAGAGCAACACCGCCGCCGACTTTCTGTCCCGCTACCCAGCTCTCAGGGCACCCCCGACAACAGCGGACTTCGACTCGGACGAGGATATCATCGGGGCAGTCGCCGCCGCAGTCATAGCCTGCACCGATCGGGAGGGACGCGTGGTGGACGAAGAGGAGGTCAAGCGGAAGGCCGCCGACGACCCAACGTACCAGATGTTAGTCGCCAAGGTCATGGCGGGTGACTGGCACCAGCATAAAGCACAAGAAGTGGCATCACTGCGTCCCTTCTATGGGGCGAGGGACAGGCTGGCAGTGATGCACGACGTAGTGACATACATGTTTGACCAGGGGTACGTGCGCCTCGTCATCCCCGAAGCTCTCCGACAGCAGGTAGCAGCAAACCTACACGCCAGCCACCAGGGCCTCGGTTCCATGCTGCGGAGGGCCAGGCAGTGTGTATACTGGCCGGGGATTGAGGGGGACCTGCGGCACCACCGCTCCACATGCACAGAATGCGAAACACGCGCCCCATCGCAGCCCGCAGAAACACTGGCGATGACGCCGCCCCCTGAGTACCCGTTCCAGCAGACGGTGGCCGACATGTTCCAGCACGAAGGACACACGTACATGGCCTACGCCGACAGGCTTGCCGGCTGGCTGGAAATAGCTCACTTCCCACACAGGAGCACACACGCCCTGCGTTTCCTTAGCCGGACATCTTACACTCACCAAGAAGCAGCAGACTGTCACACCAGCCAGTCAGGGGCAGGAGAGCCTTCTTGAGGAAGTGCCGGGCAGTGCCACCGCTCTGAAAAACCAACATTACAATGAGTGGATGAGCCCAGAACACTGCTGCTGCCCAGACTGACAACACAGTGCAGCCCGGCACACTACATGTGCTGCTATAAGCCACCACAGGAGGAGGAGGAGGAGGAGGACTGGTTCACAGAGCCATGACATTCTTCTTCCAAACAACATAACTGTTTCCTCAAAAACTTTTCTTACAAATTTCTGGTTCTTATAATTCCAATCTAACACTGACAGGTGTGGCCAGAACACTCTTCTGAGGACAAGGAAAAAAAGCTGCATGTCCCGGCCCCTGACCTGACCTTGACCTGACCTGACCAAAGAAAAAGCCACCAAAAGCTGTCCACTCACTTCCTTTCTCTCTTCTTTCCTTCCTCTGGACACTCTGTTGACAGGAAAACAGTTAGGAAGAAAAAATAAAAGAAAATAAGAGTCAACACAACACACACACACACACACACACACACACACACACACACACGAAGAGGAAGGCTGTGAAAGGCAGGCAGGCACTTGTGGTGCCCCGCAGGGCACTACATCTACCAACACAGATGCAGTAACACCTCCTGACCCAGTACGAGCACCACAAATAAATAAAGAAGAAGAAAGCGATGATGAACGGTAGAATTCATCTAATAACAAGAACAATTTGAAGAACACAGCACAGCGAGGCGACAGTGTGAAGAACAAACCATTATGGAAACACACAGGAAGTAAAAAGGGGCGTCTCAGGCCACCACATAGCTCTGCCGGAAACCACCCACTTCACCCAACGACAGCACCACGCCAAAGGACGAGAATCATGGAAACCCAAGCCATGTAGAATACTCATGAATATTCACTCTTATGTACTTATGAGGATGTAACCATATCATAGAGTGCACCCTCAGTGCCTTATGTGTAAAGTCAATGGTTATGACGTAGTAATGACGTATAGTGACGTAGGCAACCGCCCATATAAGGGGGTTCCTGTTGGATGTACGAGATGTTTTCTGCCTGCGCCCGCACCCGCGAGGCGAACCTCTGTCAGTTATTGACTCACTCAGTAAACGGGAGCACACACGCCCTGCATTTCCTTAGCCAGACATCTTACATGGCACAGTGAACGGAAGTCTGGACCTACTAACTGACCACTCCTCCCCGGCCGTCACCAGCCTCCGCTCCAGAGAAGTGCGAGCTGGAGATGTCGCCAGCCGCCTTTAAGTCACGGAGGAGGTCCATGGAGTGCTGGCTGCTTCTGTGCAGGTGGCCGCCACAGGAGGCAGTGCAACACGTCAGGCTCCAATGCGTCCCTGCCCTGCAGCGGGCCCTGGACGCACGCTTCACTATGGACCGGTGGAGCACCCTGACTCTACCCACGGCCTTGGACGCCATCGGCAAGCTCGTCCTTCGGCCATATACACAGGCAGTGCAGTGGGCAGAGTTCTTTGGAGCGAGGCAGGAGCAGGAGTGTGTCAGTGAGTACATAACCAAGTGCACACAGAAAGCGACAGACTGTGCCTTTAAGTGCCAACAGCGTAGCACAAATTTGTCGGAGTACTTGTCGCTTAGAAAGTTAATGGGAGTCCTCCGTGACGTGACACTGAGGCAACAAGTGTA
The DNA here is from genome assembly GCF_024679095.1 of Eriocheir sinensis. Taxonomy (NCBI): domain Eukaryota; kingdom Metazoa; phylum Arthropoda; class Malacostraca; order Decapoda; family Varunidae; genus Eriocheir; species Eriocheir sinensis. The sequence continues at coordinate 19,632,980 of NC_066535.1, forward strand.
CCAGGCGTGTGACTCAATCGGCAGTGTCGACGCCCTGAGGGCCATGTGTTGTGCTCACGAGGCCGCCCGTCGCGACACCACAGGTGGTGGAGGCCCGGGGCGGGAGGCTGCTCCTGCGGCTGGCACCGCGCAAAGCGAGGAGACCGAGTGCGAGGAAGAGTAGCTGTAATTTGAACTGAGCTATAAGATTAACAGTATTTATAACTGTTGGTGGAATTGAGGTTTTAAATCTAATAATTGTAATTCAGCTTAAGAGTTGTAAAAAGTAAACTAACTCATGTAAACAATATTCTCCTGAGTAAATACACTCATCATATATATAAGGAAAAAAGTGCCCACCACCTCAGACAATTTGGTGGAAGACACTTAAAAATCCCTCCCTGACACTTACCCTGACGGTGGTATACAATATACATATTAGCGACGTTTCACAGGAGGTTTAATACATTATGTTAGTATCTTAATGTAGTGACACGACTTGCCTGATGGGTGAGCCTCGCATAACCCACTTAGCCAGGGGGTTAAGTACCTCTTTGGCCGACTGGTAAAGGAGTAGCTCTCCCGTTACGCTGGTCGCGGGTTCGATCCCCGGCGCCGGCAAACCTTTCCTTGTCTGGATTAATTTCTCGTGTGTTTCGTTACACGCGGTTTGTCGTGTGGGAGTGTTGTGAAGAGAAAATTCTGGCATTTCATTAATACTAACTAACAGCTTACAGAATATTGAAAACTTCTGAAAAAAACCCCGAAAAGTTTTATAACAGCCATTGTATTCTGGCAGAGACACAGGTCAGTCAGGTGTCATGTTAGGTCTTGTTCATTAGGTTAGGTTAGAATTAAATAACACTAAACTTCCTAGCGATCCGATCACACCTCGGACAATGTATTGCATCAGCGGCACGTTAGGTTTTATGAGGTAATAATTCTTGCTTTAAACAGAACCAGCTCATGGGTAATATATGACAACAATAATGCCCACCTAGCTGTGTGCTGGATAACCATTAACAGTACTATGCATTACTTACCAACTGACGCAGGGGCAGGTCGTGACATGCGAGGCAGGGCAGGCGGGGGTCAGGAGTGGACCTCCAGCATTGAAAAGTCACCCATTCAGCGCACGGTTTCTGTAAAATAGCAGCATCCCCATAATAAAGAGCATCATATACTGACCAAAGCAGAAATAAGTAGTACCAAGGAATCAAGGTACAAATGGAATACGAGAAATTTTCAGAGTAAATTCTCAGACGGGGTTAGATTAGGTTAGTTTTCTTTTTATTGACCCGGCGGTAGCAGCAGGGATCATGTTTCGTAATGGTCCCTCTAAGCAAGAAAAATGAGAAAAAATCACCCCTCACACAGCTATGGGCTTGTGTAACCATCAACAGTGGTATGCATTTCTTACCAATGTATGCCGGGAGGTCATGACGCAGGGCAGGGCTGGTCATCTCAGGCATGGAAGAGTCGGTCATTTAGGGGTTTCTGGAAACTATAACCTTATAAATAATAGCAGGCATCATATATTTATCAGAAATGAACAGTCAGTGTCTCAAAATTGGTATGCAAAGCTAATATGCTACCTAACTCCTACTCCCAAGGTTAGGTTAGAATTGTTTTGAATCTTACAGTACAGGGATGCAAGTCAAGGGTCTTTATAACAACACCCACATAGCTATGGACTGGAATATCCATTAACAGCAGGCATTTCTTACCAATTTATGCCAGGGGCGGGCAGGCCAGGAAGGTGGGGCAGGGCAGGGGCAGGTCATCTCCGGCATGTAGTGGTTTCTGTAAATACAAGGAATTACCAGACCTAAACCACTATTACACCAGCCCACTACACACCACAAAAAATGGCCATAGAGGCAAACTCACCGCACCCCCCCCCGCCCCCCCCAGCAGGGGGCTTCGTGGTGCAGTGGTTAGCACACTCGGCTCACCAACGAGAGAGCCGAGTTCAATTCCCGACAGCCTTCCACGCCCGTGCATACGTGGATACATGAGATTAGTGCAGGAAAGATGTATTTTAGCCGTGAAAAGAAAAAATATGTTACAGGGTAGGTTACTGTCCCAGCCCGCCACGAAAAATATATATCCTTATTTTCTCAAAAGGAAGACACTTAAGATCACGCCCGTACACCCACGTCAGCCTTCCACGCCCGTGCACGTGGATATCTGAGACCAGTGCAGGAAAGATGTATTGTAGCCGTGAAGACGAAAATTTTGTTACGAGGTGAATGTCAAACTGCCCCGCCCCGCCCCGCTCCGCCCGCCGAGAACATTTGAGCTTGTTTTCTGCAATATTACATCATCTACGCTAACGCCAGTGTAGGCAAGCCTTTCCCCATCGACAGTGAATGCGTGGGGCGTTGTGGCGACTCTTGCAAACGATAATTAGTGACACAGCGTAAGAAAAACTGTCTGTACGGGGCTGGGCTCAGTTCCGGCGGCCCCCGATGACGCGGGTGTTAGAATCGCTCCTAACGGGGTAACTAACGCTGGCACACCTGACCTGGCACCTCACACACCTGCCGGCACACCTCTAAATTATGTTGAAATAGTCCACGCCCCCCAGTGGTCAGTATTTAGGCCACATTACCTGATATTGCACGAGGCAACTCGAAGCCGTTCGTCCATAATTAAGCAAACGTTTGTGTTTTTTCCAAGTCAATGAAAAAAATGCATAAACGTCCCTTATTTCTAAACGTACACCAATTCTGATACACCACTGGAATACAACAGAATAGACAACAGAATACATTAAAATACAACAGAATACAACAAAAAACAACGGAATAGAACATAATACATTAAAATACAACAGAATACAACAGAATACAACAAAAAACAACGGAATAGAACATAATACATTAAAATACAACAGAATACAACAAAAAACAACGGAATAGAACATAATACATTAAAATACAACAGAATACAACAGAATACAACAAAAAACAACGGAATAGAACATAATACATTAAAATACAACAGAATACAACAAAAAACAACGGAATAGAACATAATACATTAAAATACAACAGAATACAACAGAATAGAACAGAAAACAGCAGGAAACAACAGAAAACAACAGAAAAAACGGGAAACAACAGAAAAACAACAAGAAACAACAGAAAAACAACGGAATAGAACAGAATACATTAAAATACAACAGAATAGAACAGAAAACAACAGGAAACAACAGAGAACAACAGAAAAAACAACAGAAAACAACGGGAAACAACAGAAAAACAACAGGAAACAACAGAAAAACAACAGGAAACAAAAGAAAAACAACAGGAAACAACAGAAAAACAAAAGAAAAGAACAGAAAACAACAGAAAACATTAGAAAACAACAGAAAAACAACAGAAAAATAACGGAAAACAACAGAAAAACAACAGAAAAATAACGGAAAACAACAGAAAAACAACAGAAAAGATTAGAAAACAACAGAAAAACAACAGAAAAATAACGGAAAACAACAGAAAAACAACAGAAAGCAAAAGAAAAACAACACAAAACAAAAGAAAACAACCGAAAACAACAGAAAAACAACAGAAAATAACAGAAAAACAACATAAAACAAAAGAAAACAGAAAAACAACAGAAAGCAAAAGAAAAACAACAGAAAACATAAGAAAACAACAGAAAAACAAAGAGAATACAACAGAATACAACAGAATAAAAGAGAATACAACAGAATACAACAGAATAAAAGATAATACAACAGAATACAACAGAATAAAAGAGAATACAACAGAAAAAAAGATAATACAACAGAATACAACAGAATAAAAGAGAATACAACAGAATACAACAGAATAAAAGAGAATACAACAGAATACAACAGAATAAAAGAGAATACAACAAAATACAACAGAATAAAAGAGAATACAACAGAATACAACAGAATAAAAGATAATACAACAGAATACAACAGAATAAAAGATAATACAACAGAATACAACAGAATAAAAGAGAATACAACAGAATACAACAGAATAAAAGATAATACAACAGAATACAACAGAATACAACAGAATAAAAGATAATACAACAGAATACAACAGAATACAACAGAATAAAAGAGAATACAACAGAATACAACAGAATACAACAGAATAAAAGATAATACAACAGAATACAACAGAATACAACAGAATAAAAGAGAATACAACAGAATACAACAGAATAAAAGAGAATACAACAGAATACAACAGAATAAAAGAGAATACAACAGAATAAAAGAGAATACAACAGAATACAACAGAATAAAAGAGAATACAACAGAATACAACAGAATAAAAGAGAATACAACAGAATAAAAGAGAATACAACAGAATACAACAGAATAAAAGAGAATACAACAGAATAAAAGAGAATACAACAGAATACAACAGAATAAAAGAGAATACAACAGAATACAACAGAATAAAAGAGAATACAACAGAATACAACAGAATAAAAGAGAATACAACAGAATACAACAGAATAAAAGAGAATACAACAGAATACAACAGAATAAAAGATAATACAACAGAATACAAAAGAATACAACAGAATAAAAGAGAATACAACAGAATAAAAGAGAATACAACAGAATAACAGAGAATACAACAGAATACAACAAAATAAAAGATAATACAACAGAATACAACAGAATAAAAAAGAATACAACAGAATAAAAGATAATACAACAGAATACAACAGAATAAAAGAGAATACAACAGAATACAACAGAATAAAAGAGAATACAACAGAATACAACAGAATACAACAGAATAAAAGAGAATACAACAGAATACAACAGAATAAAAGAGAATACAACAGAATACAACAGAATAAAAGAGAATACAACAGAATAAAAGAGAATACAACAGAATAAAAGAGAATACAACAGAATACAACAGAATAAAAGAGAATACAACAGAATACAACAGAATAAAAGATAATACAACAGAATACAACAGAATAAAAGATAATACAACAGAATACAACAGAATAAAAGATAATACAACAGAATACAACAGAATAAAAGAGAATACAACAGAATACAACAGAATAAAAGAGAATACAACAGAATAAAAGAGAATACAACAGAATACAACAGAATAAAAGAGAATACTACAGAATACAACAGAATAAAAGATAATACAACAGAATACAACAGAATAAAAGATAATACAACAGAATACAACAGAATAAAAGATAATACAACAGAATACAACAGAATAAAAGATAATACAACAGAATACAACAGAATACAACAGAATAAAAGATAATACAACAGAATACAACAGAATACAACAGAATAAAAGATAATACAACAGAATACAACAGAATAAAAGATAATACAACAGAATACAACAGAATAAAAGAGAATACAACAGAATAAAAGAGAATACAACAGAATAAAAGATAATACAACAGACTACAACAGAATAAAAAGAATACAACAGAATAAAAGAGAATACAACAGAATACAACAGAATAAAGAGAATACAACAGAATACAACAGAATAAAGAGAATACAACAGAAGAAAAGAGAATACAACAGAATACAACAGAATACAACAGAATAAAAGAGAATACAACAGAATACAACAGAATAAAAGAGAATACAACAGAATACAACAGAATAAAAGATAATACAACAGAATACAACAGAATAAAAGAGAATACAACAGAATAAAAGAGAATACAACAGAATACAACAGAATAAAAGAGAATACAACAGAATACAACAGAATAAAAGAGAATACAACAGAATACAACAGAATAAAAGAGAATACAACAGAATACAACAGAATAAAAGAGAATACAACAGAATACAACAGAATAAAAGAGAATGCAACAGAATACAACAGAATAAAAGAGAATACAACAGAATACAACAGAATAAAAGAGAATACAACAGAATACAACAGAATAAAAGAGAATACAACAGAATACAACAGAATAAAAGAGAATACAACAGAATAAAAGATAATACAACAGAATACAACAGAATAAAAGAGAATACAACAGAATAAAAGAGAATACAACAGAATAAAAGATAATACAACAGAATAAAAGAGAATACAACAGAATACAACAGAATACAACAGAATAAAAGATAATACAACAGAATACAACAGAATAAAAGAGAATACAACAGAATACAACAGAATAAAAGAGAATACAACAGAATAAAACAGAATACAACAGAATACAACAGAATAAAAGAGAATACAACAGAATAAAAGAGAATACAACAGAATACAACAGAATAAAGAGAATACAACAGAATACAACAGAATAAAAGAGAATAAAGAATACAACAGAATAAAAGAATACAACAGAATACAAAAGAATACAAGAGAATACAACAGAATAAAACATAATACAACAGAATAAAAGATAATACAACAGAATACAACAGAATACAAGATAATACAACAGAATACAAACAGAATACAAAGAGAATACAACAGAATACAAAGAGAACACAACAGAATACAACAGAATAAAAGATAATACAACAGAATACAACAGAATAAAAGAGAATACAACAGAATACAACAGAATAAAAGAGAATACAACAGAATACAACAGAATACAACAGAATAAAAGAGAATACAACAGAATACAACAGAATAAAAGAGAATACAACAGAATACAACAGAATAAAAGATTATACAACAGAATACAACAGAATACAACAGAATACAACAGAATAAAAGAGAATACAACAGAATACAACAGAATAAAAGAGAATACAACAGAATACAACAGAATAAAAGAGAATACAACAGAATACAACAGAATAAAAGAGAATACAACAGAATACAACAGAATAAAAGAGAATACAACAGAATAAAAGAGAATACAACAGAATAAAAGATAATACAACAGAATACAACAGAATAAAAGATAATACAACAGAATACAACAGAATAAAAGAGAATACAACAGAATACAACAGAATAAAAGAGAATACAAGAGAATACAACAGAATAAAAGAGAATACAACAGAATAAAAGAGAATACAACAGAATACAACAGAATAAAAGAGAATACAACAGAATACAACAGAATAAAAGATAATACAACAGAATACAAAAGAATAAAAGATAATACAAAAGAATACAAAAGAATAAAAGATAATACAACAGAATACAACAGAATAAAAGAGAATACAACAGAATAAAACAGAATACAACAGAATACAACAGAATAAAAGATAATACAACAGAATACAACAGAATAAAAGAGAATACAACAGAATAAAAGAGAATACAACAGAATACAACAGAATAAAAGAGAATACAACAGAATACAACAGAATAAAAGAGAATACAACAGAATACAACAGAATAAAAGAGAATACAACAGAATACAACAGAATAAAAGGGAATACAACAGAATACAACAGAATAAAAGAGAATACAACAGAATACAAAGAGAATAAAAGAGAATACAACAGAATAAACAGAATACAACAGAATACAACAGAATAAAGAGAATACAACAGAATACAACAGAATAAAAGAGAATACAACAGAATACAACAGAATAAAAGAATACAACAGAATACAACAGAATAAAAGAGAATACAACAGAATAAAAAGAGAATACAACTTAGAATAAAGAGAATACAACAGAATACAACAGAATAAAAAGAGAATACAAACAGAATACAACAGAATAAAAGAGAATACAACAGAATAGAAGAGAATACAACAGAATACAACAGATTAAAAGAGAATACAACAGAATAAAAGAGAATACAACAGAATACAACAGAATAAAAAGAGAATACAACAGAATACAACAGAATAAAAGAGAGAATACAACAGAATAAAAGAGAATACAACAGAATAAAAAAGAAATACAACAGAATACAACAGAATAAAAGAATAAAATAGAATAAAGAGAAACAAGAATACAAACAGAATAAAAGAATAATACAATAGAATAAAAGAGAATACAACAGAATACAACAGAATAAAAGAGAATACAACAGAATACAACAGAATAAAAGAGAATACAACAGAATACAACAGAATAAAAGAGAATACAACAGAATAAAAGAGAATACAACAGAATAAAAGAGAATACAACAGACTACAACAGAATAAAAGAGAATACATACAACAGAATAAAAGAGAATACAACAGAATACAACATAATAAAAGAGAATACAACAGAATACAACAGAATAAAAGATAATACAACATAATACAACAGAATACAACAGAATAAAAGAGAATACAACAGAATACAACAGAATAAAAGAGAATACAACAGAATAAAATAGAATCAAACAGAAGACAACAGAATAAAAGATAATACAACAGAATACAACAGAATACAAATACAACAGAATACAACAGAATAAAAGATAACAGATACAACAGAATACAACAGAATAAAGAAGAATACAACAGAATAAAAGAGAATACAACAGAATAAAAGAGAATAAACAGAATACAACAGAATAAAGAATACAACAGAATACAACAGAATACAACAGAATACAAAGAATACAACAGAATAAAAGAGAATACAACAGAATACAACAGAATAAAGAGAATACAACAGAATAAAAGAGAATACAACAGAATACAACAGAATAAAAGAGAATACAACAGAATACAACAGAATAAAAGAGAATACAACAGAATACAACAGAATAAAAGAGAATACAACAGAATACAACAGAATAAAAGAGAATACAACAGAATACAATAGAATAAAGAGAATACAAATAGAATACAACAGAGAATACAACAGAATACAACAGAATACAACAGAATAAAAGAGAATACAACAGAATACAACAGAATAAAAGAATACAACAGAATACAAAGAGAATACAACAGAATACAACAGAATAAAAGAGAATACAACAGAATACAACAGAATACAACAGAATAAAGAGAATACAACAGAATACAACAGAATAAAAGAGAATACAACAAGAATACAACAGAATAAAAAGAGAATACAACAAGAATAAAAGAAATACAACAGAATACAACAGAATAAAAGATAATACAACAGAATACAACAAGAATAAAAGATAATAAACAGAATACAACAGAATAAAGAATAATACAAGAGAATACCAACAGAATACAACAGAATAAAAGATAATACAACAGATACAACAGAATTGAACTGACTTAACCCATGGTTACTGAAGACATTACATTAGTCAAACACTTTACTACCTACAACCATGCCCTATTCCCCACCATTACCACCTCCATCACCAGGAGCTACGATGCCCCCACCCCCATTACCCCACCCTCTCATTATCTGGAGGAGGTCCATGGAGTGCCTTGAGCTCGAGTCATTGCCATGGCCGCCACAGGAGGCAGTGCAACACGTCAGGCTCCATGCATTATGCCTGCAGTGGGTGGACACACGCCACTGTGACCAGTGGAGCACCCTGACTCCACCACACCTGGATCCAGCAAGCTCGTGGAATCTGTGAGGCAGTTACAAAAGTGGCAGAGTTCTTCAGGTGAGGCAGGAGCAGGTGTGTCAGTGAGTACAACCAAGTGCACACAGAAAGCGACAGACTGTGCCTTAAGTGCCTACAGCTCGCCCGTTGGCTTGTCAACAGAAGATAATCAGGGGTCCTCCGTGAAGTGACACTGGAGACAACAAGTGTACCAGGCGTGTGACTCAATCAGCCAGTGTCGACGCCCTGAGGGCCATGTGCAATAACTCACGGCACGCCCGACACAGTCTGGAAGCCACACAGGTGGTGGAGGCCCAGGGCGGCTGCCCGCGTGCGGCAGCCACTGCAAAGCGAGAGAGACCAAGTGCGAGGAGAAGGAGGGTAATTTGAACTGGAGCTATAAGATTAACAGTGTTATAACTGTTGGTGGAATTGAGGCTCTTAAATCGTTGGTGTAATTCAGCTTAGAGTTGTACAGCAAAGTAAGCAACCCCGCTCTCATGACAGGCTACAAGGATCGACTATTGACATCATCATATATAAAAAAAGTGCCCACCTCAGACAATTTGGTGGAAGACAGGATAAAATCGCCGCCGCCTTAGCCTGACAGTGGCATATCCATGCCGCGGAGGGCGAGGAGGAGGTGTAATATGACAGTGCAGTCATCTTAACTGGCACCAGCACTAATGTGAAAAGTTTATAACAGCCATTGTATTGCTGGCAGACACAGGTCAGTCAGGTGTCATGAGTCTTGTTCAGCAGAGGTTAGAAACCATGTTAACAGAACACATGTCGGCCTACGCCGATCAGGCTTGCCAGCTGGCTGGAACAGTCACTTCCCACACGGAGCACACACGCCCCAGTGTTTCTCAGCTGGACATCTTACACTACCAAGAAGCAGCAGACTGTCACACTGAGCCAGGCTGTCAGGCAGGAGAGCCTTCTTGAGGAAGTGGGGCAGTGCCACCGCCTGAAACCAACACTACAATGGGAGTGGATGAGCCCAGAACACTGCTGCTGCCCAGACTGACAACACAGTGCAGCCTGGCACACCACACGTGTTGCTATAAGCCACCCCAGAGAGGAGGAGGAGGTGGAGGATCAATTCAATAGAGCCATCACATTTTTCCAACAACAAAACTGTTTCCTCAAAAACTTTTGCCAAATTCTTGGTTCTGCATCCAATTTAACACTGACAGGAAGCAGAACACTCTTCTGAGGACATGAAAAGCTGCATGTCCTGGGGCCCCACCTGACTCCTGACCTGGACTGTGCCAGTGCCACCAAAGCTATCTACCCTTCTTTCTTTCCCTCTGACACTCTGTTGACAGGAAAACAGTTAGGGAAGAAAATAAAGAAAATAAGAGCCACACACAAATACACACACACACACACACACACACACAAGAAGAGGAAGGTTGCAGGTACCTTTGTGTGCCCTGCAGGGCACTGGCATCTCACTGCTGATGCAACACCTCCTGACCCAGTGGCTGACACCTCAGCCAACAAACAAAAGAAGAAGAAAGCGATGATGAACGGTAGAATTCATCTAATAACAAGAACACCTAGGAACACAGCACAGCGAGTACATGACAGTGAGAACAAACCATTATGGAAACACACAGGAAGTAAAAGTAAGGTTCAGGCCACCACATAGCTCTCTGCTGAAACCACCCACTTCACCCAACGATGCACAAGGACGAGAATCATAAACCCAAGCCATGTAGAATACTCAGAATATTCACTCTTATGTAATAAGGAGGATGTGACTGTATCACAGAGTGCACCCTCAGTGCCTTTATGTAAAGTCACGGTTGGTGATTTGCAACGACGTATAGCATTTGTGCAACCGCCCATATATGTGGTTCCTGTTGATGTAATGAGATGCCGCCTATGCCTGCACCCGCGAGGAGAACCTCTGTCGTTGCTGACCTACTCAGTAAACGGGAGCACACACGCCCCTGCATTTCCTAGCCAGACATCTTACATACAGTGAACGGAGTTCGACTTACTAACTGACCACTCCTCCCGGATGCCCAGCCTCTGCCCAGAGAAGTGAGCTGAGTCGCGCCGCCTTTGGGTCACGGAGGAGGTCCATGGAGTGCCACGTTTGTGCAGGTGGCTGCCACAGGAGGCAGTGCAACATCAGGCTCCAATGCGTCCCTGCCCTGCAGTGGACCTTGGACGCACGCTTCACTATGGACTGGTGGAGCACCCTGACTCACCCACGGCCTTGACGCCATCGGCAGCCTGTCCTTGGCCAAGCACACAGGCAGTGCAGGACAGGAGTTCTTGGTTTATAGATAGGAGGTGGTCAGTGAGTACACAACCAGTGCACACAGAAAGGGACAGATTGTGCCTTATGCCAAAAAGGTAGTGTTGATTTGTTGGAGTACTTGTCGCTTGAGCACTGGGAGGTCCCCTCCCTGGGATGTGGGACACTGAGGCACAAGCAACAGGCACTAATTCTGGCAGTGCCGACGCCCTGAGGCTATGTGTTGCTCACGAGGCCGCCTGCTCAGCCACAGGTGGAGGCCTCCGGGACGGGAGGCTGCCGAGTGGCTGGCACTGCAAAGCGAGGAGACTGAGTGCGAGGAAGAGGTTGCACTTGAACTGAGCTATAAGATTAACAGTATTTATAACTTGTGAATTTAGGCTTTAAATTCACAATTGTATCTGGCCAGAGTTGTAAAAGTAAACTAACTCATGTAAATAATATTCTCATGAGTAAATACACCTACCATATATATATGAAAAGTGCCCACCACCTCAGACAATTTGGTGGAAGACTTAAAAATCTCCCTGGACACTTACCCTTGACGCAGGTGGTATACACACATATTAGTTGACGTTTCACAGAGGTTTATTACATTGTTAGCATCTTTATCACTAATCCAACTGTGCTGGTTAGTTATTGAAAACTTCTGAAAAATGTGAAAAAGTTTTATAATGTTTTCATTGTATTCTACATACAGGTCAGCTCAAGTCATGTTGTCTGTTCATTAGGTTATGTTTTTCAGAATTAAACAACACTAAACTTTCCTAGCGATCCGATCACACCTTTGGACAATTTAATGCACCATGGTACACGTTAGTTTTATGAGGTATTTAATTTTTGCTTTGAAAATAGAACCAGTTTCATGGTATGATATATATTTACCAATATTAGTTCTTAATTTAGCTAAAAGGATAACCATTAACAGTGTCACGCATTATTTACCAACTGATGCCGGGGCAGGTCGACGTGCAGGCGGGGCGTCAGGAGTGACTCTCCAGCATTAAAAGTCATCCATTCAGCGCATATTTGTTTCTGTAAAACAGCAGTGATCCCATAATAAAGAGCATCATATACTGACCAAAGCAGAATAAGTATTTATGTTCTTATGTAATGAAGCTTTTTCCCCTGCTTGGTGCTTAGGGGTTACCAGTAGTGCTGGTGGTAATTCTCCTTTATTTCTTCTTTCTCATTGTAAAATTCCATGGCTTTAAAGGCATATGAGAGAGGAGAGAGATCAAGGGAGTCTGGGGTAGAAAGCAAGCCTATGTGAGTACCTCTTGTGACATGGGAACACGTCATGGCTGTTGTTCAGGCTGGATGTATAGGAATGTTGTACTAATACCACACTTGCCCTAAACGCACACCTACCAGTATTTTTGTAGGATGGATGGCAGTTTTGAGGTTTGCTTGGTAGGTGACAGCCCTGTGTGACTTGCTGTAGCCTTGATCGTGGGTCATTTGATGTGAGATGAAATCTTGACTCAACAAGAGTACTGCATCACAAAGGGTGCGAATATTCTGAAGCCTCTGCACAGGGTCCTAGGGTCATGGCAGCATTTCATACATTTGTTGTCCCTCAAATTAAATGGCTGGCATCACACTGATTCTGCACCACACGCACCCATGCCACTGTGAACACTGCCTGTAACAACACTGTCTGTGGCACTGCATATTAAATTACCCTGGTTGAGCCCACACATCACAGAGGGGTCACACCAGGTGGTTTTAATGCATCAATTTTGCAACACTGCAACTAATCTGGTCTTTGCACTCACGTAACACCTGCTGAACATGGAGTTGTCTGCACTGTTAACACTGTATAACACCTGAGGGAGTTTGTCAGCCCGCCTTAATACAGGACGTAACATTGTTAGTAACAGCTCATGTATCCAGGTAAGAATACTACTAATGTCACAACGTGTAACACTCTCTGGGATCACAACACATTTAAACACTGTTGCTGCCATTGTCGACAATACTCGTCCGTCATACGGACGTAACTCTGGTACTAAAGATGAGAAAAACACTCACGGAAAAAAGGATTAATCTTTTTTTTTTCACCTTTTAGCCAGAGCAGCAGGCAGGGCCTGAAACCTTCATCACAATGCAGGTAACATGATTTGGGGCGGTTGACGTTTTCGAGGTCAATGAGTCACATATTTGACAAGGCTTTCGTATATGTTGGGGACATCGGCAGGTAGATAATGCACCTTGGTGGTAGCTTGACCCTTTCCTCTGTACCATGAACGTTAAAAGTCACCACGGGAACACGATTCATCTCCCTTTATGACCTCTTTACAACAGCTGATACGGCGCGGGGTCAAAACTTCGTCACCATAAACACGTATTTGACAAGGCTTCCGTAGGCGTTGTAAGCATTTTCAGGGGTATTCAATGACCTGTGGTAGTTTTGACCTTCCTCTGTACCATGAAATGTAAAATGGTTAATTGTTCTACTGCCAAGAAATACAACGTAGAATACCTCTCGAAAGTTAAACAGAATAAAAGAAAATAGAACAGAATACGAACAAGAATACAAAGATTTTTTAATGCAACAGAATAAAAAGATTGTCGTACTAAATACAACAGTAAATACAACAGAATGAGAATACAACCAGCCCTCATCAATTAACCTTTAACAATAATCATATGGTTGCTGGTTATTTGGGTGATAAAGCAGTGTGGGGCCTAGAAATCGCCAGGTGTCCCGCATCAATTCTCGTACTTGAGGTGAAAGTGTTATACTTTTGGGTCCCTAAAAAATAAAGATAATACAACAGCGGCCAATACAACAGGTGACGAAATAAAAGAAGGATACAACGAGAACAATTTGGCCCTCAGAATAAAAAGATACATACCAACAGAATATTAAATAGATATAACTAGAATAAAGAGAGAATACAACATGAATAAATTAGAATACTATTTGAAGGAATAAAAGAGATTTTCATACAAACGGCGACTTTCTTGGTAAAATAAGAAGAGGAATGCATTTCTTGCCTGTCAGAATAAACACCAATACAACAGAATACAACAGAATAAAAGAGAATACAACAGAATACAACAGATTAAATGAATACAACAGAATGCAACAGAATATCTTTTTTTAGAAATACAACAGGAATAAATTGGCCTCGGCAGAACGGGCTACAACAGAATAAAGGAAGATATTGCAACAGAATGACAGAGAATACAACAGAAAACCAGCTATATTTATAGCATTTGAGGTTATTTTCATGAAAACGGTGACTCTTGGTAAAAGAGACGGGGATACATTTCTGGCCTCAGAATACAACAGAATACAACAGAATATCGGCCTGGAAAACTTGCGTGAATACAACAGAATACAACAGAATAAAGAGAATACAACAGGAATAAAAGAGAATACAAGAATAGAATACAACAGAATAAAAGATAATACAACAGAATACAACAGAATAAAAGAAGATACAACAGAATACAACAGAATAAAGAGAATACAACAGAATAAAAGATAATGCAAACAGATACAACAGAATTGGCTAAATGAATAAAAGATAATACAACAGAATACAACAGAATAAAAAGAGAATACAACAGAATACAACAGGAATAAAAGAGAATACAACAGAATACAACCAGAATAAAGAGTACAACAAATACAACAAGAATACAACAGAATAAAGATAATACAACAGAATACAACAGAATAAAAGAGAATACAACAGAATACAAATAGAATAAAGAGAATACAACAGAATAAAAGAATACAACAGAATAAAAGAGAATACAACAGAATACAACAGAATAAAAGAGAATACAACAGAATACAACAGAATAAAGAATACAACAGAATACAACAGAATAAAAACAGAATACAACAGAATAAAAAGAGAATACAACAGAATACAACAGAATAAAGAGAATACAAATGAATAACAGAATACAACAGAATAAAAGAGAATACAACAGAATAAAAGATAATACAACAGAATAAAGATAAAGAAATACAACAGAATAAAAGATAATACAACAGAATACAACAGAATAAAAGAGAATACAACAGAATACAACAGAATAAAGAGAATACAACAGAATAAAAGAGTATACAACAGAATACAACAGAATACAATAGAATAAAAGATAATACAACAGAACACAACAGAATAAAGAGAATAACAGAATACAACAGAATAAAGAGAATACAACAGAATAAAAGAATAAAGATAATACAACAGAATACAACAGAATAAAAGAGAATACAACAGAATTAAATATAATACAACAGAATACAACAGAATAAAAGAGAATACAACAATACAACAGAATAAGATACTACAACAGAATACAAATAGAATAAACAGAATACAACAGAATAAAAGAGAATACAACAGAATACAACAGAATAAAAGAGAATACAACAGAATACAACAGAATAAAAGAATACAACAGAATACAACAGAATCAAAGAGAATACAACAGAATACAACAGAATAAAAGAATAGAATACAACAGAATAAAAGATGAATACAACAGAATAAAAGAGAATACAACAGAATACAACAGAATAAAGAGAATACAACAGAATAAAAGAGAATACAACAGAATACAACAGAATAAAAGATAATACAACAGAATACAACAGAATAAAGAGAATACAACAGAATACAACAGAATAAAGAGAATAAACAGAATACAACAGAATACAACAGAATAAAGAGAATACAACAGAATACAACAGAATAAAAGAGAATACAACAGAATAAGAATACAACAGAATAAAAGATAATACAACAGAATACAACAGAATAAAAGAATACAACAGAATAAAAGAGAATACAAAAGAAAACATCAGAATACAAGAGAATACAACAGAATAAAAGAGAATACAACAGAATACAACAGAATAAAAGAGAAAACAACAGAATACAACAGAATAAAGATAATACAACAGAATACAACAGAATAAAAGAGAATACAACAGAATAAAAGAGAATACAACAGAATACAACAGAATAAAAGAGAATACAACAGAATACAACAGAATAAAAGATAATACAAGAGAATACAACAGAATAAAAGAGAATACAACAGAATACAACAGAATAAAAGATAATACAACAGAATACAACAGAATAAAAGAGAATACAACAGAATAAAAGAATACAACAGAATACAACAGAATAAAAGAGAATACAACAGAATACAACAGAATAAAGAGAATACAATAGAATACAACAGAATAAAAGATTATACAACAGAATAAAAGAGAATACAACAGAATACAACAGAATAAAAGAGAATACAACAGAATACAACAGAATAAAAGAGAATACAACAGAATAAAGAGAATACAAAGAGAATACAACAGAATAAAAGAGAATACAACAGAATACAACAGAATAAAGAATACAACAGAATACAACAGAATAAAGAGAATACAACAGAATACAACAGAATAAAGAGGAATACAACAGAATAAAAAATACAACAGAATTAAAGAGAATACAACAGAATACAACAGAATAAAAGAGAATACAACAGAATAAAAGAGAATACAACAGAATACAACAGAATAAAAGAGAATACAACAGAATACAACAGAATAAAGAGAATACAACAGAATACAACAGAATAAAAGAGAATACAACAGAATACAACAGAATAAAGAGAATACAACATAATCAAAGAGAATACAACAGAATAAAAGATAATACAACAGAATACAACAGAATAAAAGAGAATACAACAGAATACAACAGAATAAAAGAGAATACAACAGAATACAACAGAATAAAAGAGAATACAACAGAATACAAGAGAATACAACAGAATAAAACAGAATACAACAGAATAAAAGAGAATACAACAGAATACAACAGAATAAAAGAGAATACAACAGAATACAACAGAATAAAAGAGAATACAACAGAATACAACAGAATAAAAGAGAATACAACAGAATAAAAGATAATACAACAGAATACAACAGAATAAAGAGAATACAACAGAATACAAACAGAATAAAAAGATAATACAACAGAATACAACAGAATAAAAGAATACAACAGAATACAACAGAATAAAAGAGAATACAACAGAATACAACAGAATAAAGATAATACAACAGAATACAACAGAATAAAAAGAGAATACAACAGAATACAACAGAATAAAGAGAATACAACAGAATACAACAGAATAAAAGAGAATACAACAGAATACAACAGAATAAAAGAATACAACAGAATACAACAGAATAAAGAGAATACAACAGAATAAAAGATAATACAACAGAATACAACAGAATAAAAGATACAACAGAATACAACAGAATAAAAGAGAATACAACAGAATACAACAGAATAAAGAGAATACAACAGAATACAACAGAATAAAGAGAATACAACAGAATACAACAGAATAAAGAGAATACAACAGAATACAACAGAATAAAAGATAATACAACAGAATACAACATAATACAACAGAATAAAAGAGAATACAACAGAATACAACAGAATAAAAGAGAATACAACATAATTAAATAGAATAAAACAGAATAAAACAGAATAAAAGAGAATACAACAGAATACAACAGAATAAAAGAGAATACAACAGAATAAAGAGAATACAACAGAATACAACAGAATAAAAGAACAGAATAAAAAGAGAATAAAAAAGAATACAACAGAATAAAAGATAATACAACAGAATAAAAGATAATACAACAGAATACAACAGAATAAAAGATAATACAACAGAATACAACAGAATAAAAGAGAATACAACAGAATACAACAGAATAAAAGAATACAACAGAATACAACAGAATAAAAGAGAATACAACAGAATACAACAGAATAAAGAGAATACAACAGAATAAAAGAATACAACAGAATAAAAGATTATAACAACAGAATACAACAGAATAAAAGAGAATAGAACAGAATACAACAGAATAAAAGAGAATTCAACAGAATACAACAGAATAAAGAGAATACAACAGAATACAACAGAATAAAGATAATACAACAGAATACAACAGAATAAAAGAGAATACAACAGAATACAACAGAATAAAAAGAGAATACAACAGAATAAAAGAGAATACAACAGAATACAACAGAATAAAAGATAATACAACAGAATACAACAGAATAAAGAGAATACAACAGAATACAACAGAATACAACAGAATAAAAGAGAATACAAGAGAATACAACAGAATAAAAGAGAATACAAGCGAATACAACAGAATAAAAGAGAATACAACAGAATACAACAGAATAAAGAGAATACAACAGAATAAAAGAATACAACAGAATAAAGAGAATACAACAGAATACAACAGAATAAAAGAATACAACAGAATACAACAGAATAAAGAGAATACAACAGAATAAAAGAGAATACAACAGAATACAACAGAATAAAAGAGAATACAACAGAATCAAAGAGAATACAACAGAATACAACAGAATAATAGAGAATACAACAGAATACAAGATAATACAACAGAATACAACAGAATACAAGAGAATACAACAGAATACAACAGAATAAAGAGAATACAACAGAATACAACAGAATACAACAGAATAAAGAATACAACAGAATAAAGAGAATACAACAGAATACAACAGAATAAAGAGAATACAACAGAATACAACAGAATAAAAGAGAATACAACAGATTAAAGAGAATACAACAGAATACAACAGAATAAAAGAGAATACAACAGAATACAACAGAATAAAAGATAATACAACAGAATACAACAGAATAAAAGAGAATACAACAGAATACAACAGAATAAAAGAGAATACAACAGAATAAAAGAGAATACAACAGAATACAACAGAATAAAAGAGAATACAACAGAATACAACAGAATACAACAGAATAAAAGAGAATACAACAGAATACAACAGAAACAAAGAAAATACAACAGAATACAACAGAATAAACAGAATACAACAGAATACAACAGAATAAAAGAGAATACAACAGAATACAACAGAATAAAAAAGAATACAACAGAATACAACAGAATAAAAGAGAATACAACAGAATACAACAGAATAAGAGAATACAACAGAATACAACAGAATACAACAGAATAAAAGAGAATACAACAGAATAAAAGAGAATACAACAGAATAAAAGAGAATACAACAGAATACAACAGAATAAAAGAGAATACAACAGAATACAACAGAATAAAAGAGAATACAACAGAATAAAAGAGAATACAACAGAATACAACAGAATAAAAGAGAATACAACAGAATACAACAGAATAAAAGAGAATACAACAGAATACAACAGAATACAACAGAATACAACAGAATAAAAGAGAATACAACAGAATAAAAGATAATACAACAGAATACAACAGAATAAAAGAGAATACAACAGAATAAAAGATAATACAACAGAATACAACAGAATAAAAGAGAATACAACAGAATAAAAGAGAATACAAGAGAATACAACAGAATAAAAGATAATACAACAGAATACAACAGAATAAAAGAGAATACAACAGAATAAAAGATAATACAACAGAATACAACAGAATAAAAGAATACAACAGAATACAACAGAATACAACAGAATACAACAAGAATACAACAGAATAAAAAGATAATACAACAGAATACAACAGAATAAAAGAGAATACAACAGAATACAACAGAATAAAAGATAATACAACAGAATAAAAGATAATACAACAGAATAAAAGAGAATACAACAGAATAAAAGATAATACAACAGAATACAACAGAATACAACAGAATAAAAGAGAATACAACAGAATACAACAGAATACAACAGAATAAAAGAGAATACAACAGAATAAAAGATAATACAACAGAATACAACAGAATAAAAGAGAATACAACAGAATACAACAGAATACAACAGAATACAAGATAATACAACAGAATACAACAGAATAAAAGAGAATACAACAGAATACAACAGAATAAAGAGAATAAAACAGAATACAACAGAATAAAAGAGAATACAACAGAATACAACAGAATAAAAGATAATACAACAGAATACAACAGATTACAAAAGAATACAACAGAATAAAAGATAATACAACAGAATACAACAGAATAAAAGAGAATACAACAGAATACAACAGAATAAAAGATAATACAACAGAATACAACAGAATAAAAGAGAATACAACAGAATACAACAGAATAAAAGAGTCCAGCACATGATCTGGCCGTGGTGAACTTATACCACGAGTCTAGCACATGATCGGGTCATGGTGAATCCATATCACGAGTCTAGCACATGATCAGGCCGTGGTGATTACATATCATGAGTCCAGCACATGATCAGGCCGTGGTGAACACATATCACGAGTCCAGCACATGATCAGGCCGTGGTGAACACATATCACGAGTCCAGCACATGATCAGGCCGTGGTGAACACATATCACGAGTCTAGCACATGATCAGGCCGTGGTGAACACATCACGAGTCCAGCACATGATCAGGCCATGGTGAACTCATACCACGAGTCTAGCACATGATCGGGCCATGGTGAATCCATATCACGAGTCTAGTACATGATCAGGCCTTGGTGAATACATATCATGAGTCTAGCACATGATCAGGCCGTGGTAATTACGAATTACACCTACTCCCATTAGCCCCCCCCCATTACCGTTAACCCCCGCCCCTTTTAATTATCAGCACGCAATTTACTGACCCTATTTACCCCTTATTCGCCACCGAACATGACCTAATTACGAATTCCACCTACTCCCAATGGCCCCCCCCCCATTACCATTAACCCCCGCCCTTTTTAATTATCACCACGCAATTTACTGACCCCATTTACCCATCATTCGACACCGAACATGACCTATTTTCGAGTTTCACTTGCACCCATTGGGCCCCCCTCCATTACCATAAATCCCCGCACCCTTTAATTATCACCACGCAATTTACTGACCCCATTTACCCATTACTCGACACCGAACATGACCTAATTATGAATTCCACATACTCCCATTAGCCCCCCCATTACCATTAACCCCCGCCCCCTTTAATTATCACCACGCAATTTACTGTCCCCATCTACCCATTATTCGACACCGAACATGACCAAATTGCGAATTCCACCTACTCCCATTAGCCCTCCATTACTATCAACCCTGCCCCTCTGATTATCACCATGCAATTTACTGACCCCATTAACCCAGTATTTGACACCTCACATGACCCATTTTCGAGTTTCACGTACTCCATTAGCCCCCTCCATTAACGTTAGCACCTACCACCTTTAATTATCACCACGCAATTTACTGACCCCATTTACCCATTATTCGACACCGAACATGACCAAATTACGAATTCCACCTACTCCCAATGAGCCCCCCCCCCATTACCATTAACCCCCGCCCCCTTTAATTATCACCACGCAATTTACTGACCCCATTTACCCATTATTCGACACCGAACATGACCAAATTACGAATTCCATCTACACCCAATGGCACCCCCCCCCCCCCATTACCATTCACCCCCGCCCCCTCTGATTATCACCACGAATTTACTGACCCCATTTACCCAGTATTTGACAACTCACATGACCTATTTTCGAATTTCACCTACTCACATTAGCCCCCCCAATTACCATAAACCCCGCCCCTTTAATTATCACCACGCAATTTACTGACCCCATTATTCCAGTATTTGACACCTCACATGATCCATTTCGAGTTTCACCTACACCCATTAGCCCCCTCCATTACCGTTAGCCCCGCCCCCTTTAATTATCACCACGCAATTTACTGACCCCATTTACCCATTCTTCGACATCGAACATGACCTAATTACGAATTCCACCTACTCCCATTAGCCTTCCACGCCCGTGCACGTGGGTACATGAGACTAGTGCAGGAAAGATCTATTTTAGCCGTGAAAACGAAAACTATGTTACGGGCTAAGTATCTGCCCCAAGCCCGCCATGAAAATATATATCCTTATTTTCTCACAAGGAAGACACTTAAGATCACGCCCGTACGCCCACGTCAGCCTTCCACGTCAGGGGCTTCACATGCCAGGCAAGCCATCTATCACGGATATCAGACCGTGGTATGGCTTCGTAAACCAGCTCGCCCCCTTCCTCGCCACCGCGCCGATCATGAACGCCTTCCGGGAGTTACTGAAGAAACCAACCGGAAGACACGTGTACTGGGACGACCAGCTTCAGTAGAAATTCCGCCAAGCCCAGGACACTATATGCCAGCTGGCAAGGACGGTCTGACGACACGATAAAACCCGCCCCACCGCTGCCATCACCGACTGGAGCGAGAGGGCATCGGATTCGTCATCCTCCAGCAGTACTGCAGTTGTGCATCGGCCTCCGCCCCATACTGCTGCAAGGGCGGATGGCGCCTGGCCCTGTGCAGCAGCCGGCACCTCACCACCGCCGAGGCCGGATACGCAGGGGTGGAGGGGGAGGCTCTGGCTGTGGCGTGGTGCCTCCAGAAAGCAAGGCTATTCCTGCTGGGATGCCCAAACCTCACCGTCGTGACCGACCACCGCCTTCTCGTGAAACTCCTAGGGGACATAGCTCTGACGAGTGTCGCCAACCCCAGGCTCTTCAGGCTCAAGGACCGAACACTACAGTTCCGATTCCAAATCAAATACCTCCCTGGGAAGAGCAACACTGCCGCCGACTTTCTGTCCCGCTACCCAGCTCTCAGGGCACCCCCGACAACAGCGGACCTCGACTCGGACGAGGATATCATCGGGGCAGTCGCCGCCGCAGTCATAGCCTGCACCGATCGGGAGGGACGCGTGGTGGACGAAGAGGAGGTCAAGCGGAAGGCCGCCGACGACCCGACGTACCAGATGTTAGTCGCCAAGGTCATGGCGGGTGACTGGCACCAGCATAAAGCACAAGAAGTGGCATCCCTGCGTCCCTTCTATGGGGCGAGGGACAGGCTGGCAGTGATGCATGACGTAGTGACATACATGTTTGACCAGGGGTACGTGCGCCTCGTCATCCCCGAAGCTCTCCGACAGCAGGTAGCAGCAAACCTGCACGCCAGCCACCAGGGCCTCGATTCCATGCTGCGGAGGGCGAGGCAGTGTGTATACTGGCCGGGGATTGAGGGGGACCTGCGGCACCACCGCTCCACGTGCACAGAATGCGAAACACGCGCCCCATCGCAGCCCGCTGAAACGCTGGCGATGCCGCCGCCCCCTGAGTACCCGTTCCAGCAGACGGTGGCCGACATGTTCCAGCACGAAGGACACACGTACATGGCCTACGCCGACAGGCTTGCCGGCTGGCTGGAAATAGCTCACTTCCCACTCGTCGCCACGTCCCAGAGTATCAAGTCGCAACTGGGGCGATACGTCGCCCGCTGGGGGGCCCCGGAGCTATTATCCACGTATGGCGGCATGACCGAGGCCCGCGACGCGATGATGGAGTTCCTGAAAAGTGGGGCGTGTTGGTGCGCATGTCCTCTGCCCAATACCCACAATCCAACGGAAGGGCCGAGGTCGCCGTCAAGACAGCCAAGAGGCTCATCGTGCCCAACACCGGCGCTAAAGGACGAGAATCATGTAAACCCAAGCCATGTAGAATACTCATGAATATTCACTCTTATGTACTTATGAGGATGTAACCATATCATAGAGTGCACCCTCAGTGCCTTATGTGTAAAGTCAATGGTTATGACGTAGTAATGACGTATAGTGACGTAGGCAACCGCCCATATAAGGGGGTTCCTGTTGGACGTACGAGATGATTTCTGCCGGCGGCCTCACCTGCGAGGAGAACATTTGTAAGTTTCTGACTCACTTCGTAATTGGGAGATCACTCGCCCTGCATTTCCTTAGCCAGACATCTTACATGGCACAGTGAACGGAAGTCTGGACCTACTAACTGACCACTCCTCCCTGGCCGTCACCAGCCTCCGCTCCAGAGAAGTTCGAGCTGGAGATGTCGCCAGCCGCCTTTAAGTCACGGAGGAGGTCCATGGAGTGCTGGCTGCTTCTGTGCAGGTGGCCGCCACAGGAGGCAGTGCAACACGTCAGGCTCCAATGCGTCCCTGCCCTGCAGTGGGCCCTGGACGCACGCTTCACTATGGACCAGTGGAGCACCCTGACTCCACCCACGGCCTTGGACGCCATCGGCAAGCTCGTCCTTCGGCCATCTACTCAGGCAGTGCAGTGGGCAGAGTTCTTCGGAGTGAGGCAGGAGCAGGAGTGTGTCAGTGAGTACATAACCAAGTGCACACAGAAAGCGACAGACTGTGCCTTTAAGTGCCCACAGCGTAGCACAGATTTGTTGGAGTACTTGTCGCTTAAGAAGATAATGGAGTCCTCCGTGATGTGACACTGAGGCAACAAGTGTACCAGGCGTGTGACTCAATCGGCAGTGTCGACGCCCTGAGGGCCATGTGCTGTGCTCACGAGGCCGCCCGTCGCGAAGCCACAGGTGGTGGAGGCCCGGGGCGGGAGGCTGCTCGTGCGGCTGGCACTGCGCAAAGCGAGGAGACCGAGTGCGAGGAAGAGTAGCTGTAATTTGAACTGAGCTATAAGATTAACAGTATTTATAACTGTTGGTGGAATTGAGGTTTTAAATCTAATAATTGTAATTCAGCTTAAGAGTTGTAAAAAGTAAACTAACTCATGTAAACAATATTCTCATGAGTAAATACACTCATCATATATATAAGGAAAAAAGTGCCCACCACCTCAGACAATTTGGTGGAAGACACTTAAAAATCCCTCACTGACACTTACCCTGACGGTGGTATACAATATACATATTAGCGACGTTTCACAGGAGGTTTAATACATTATGTTAGTATCTTAATACTAACTAACAGCTTACGGAATATTGAAAACTTCTGAAAAAAATGTGAAAAGTTTTATAACAGCCATTGTATTCTGGCAGAGACACAGGTCAGTCAGGTGTCATGTTAGGTCTTGTTCATTAGGTTAGGTTAGAATTAAATAACACTAAACTTCCTAGCGATCCGATCACACCTCAGACAATGTATTGCATCAGCGGCACACGTTAGGTTTTATGAGGTAATAATTCTTGCTTTAAACAGAACCAGCTCATGGGTAATATATATGATAACAATATTGCCCACCTAGCTGTGTGCTGGATAACCATTAACAGTACTACGCATTATTTACCAACTGATGCCGGGGCAGGTCGTGACGTGCAGGGCGGGGCGTCAGGGAGTGGACCTCCAGCATTAAAAAGTCATCCATTCAGCGCACGGTTTCTGTAAAATAGCAGCATCCCCATAATAAAGAGCATCATATACTGACCAAAGCAGGAATAAGTATTTCTATGTTCTTATGTAATGAAGTCATTTTCCCCCACAGCTTAGGTTACCAGTAGTGTAAGTTAAGGGTAGTAATTTCCTCTTATTTCTCTCTTTACTGTAAAATTTCCATGGCCCTTTCTTCCTTAAAGGTACATGAGAGAGAGAGAGACTGCGAGCTCCGGGGTGAAGAAAGGGAAAAGCCCGCGTGGAAAAGTACCCCCCTTGTGACATAAACACGTCTGCTGGCTTGTCAAAACCAGGCTGGATGTGCTAGAAATGTTGTAATTACCACCACACCCCGCCCTAAACGCACACCCACTAAAGAGCTTGTGGTGATGATAAGCGAGGGTTGTTTTGGTAGGTGACAGCCCTGTGTGACCTGCTGTAGCCTTGGTCAGGTCAGCCTTGACGTGAGATTAACTTTAATTAACAAGAGTACTACATCACAGCGGTGCGAATATTCCCGAAGCCTCTGTACAGGGTCCTAGGGTCACATGGGTGTTATTCTATACATTTGCCGTCACGGCACGAATGGCTGGCATCACACTGATTCTGGCACCACACGAATCTATGCCACTGTGAACACTGCCTGGTAACATAACACTGTCTGTGGCACTGCATATTAAACACCCTGGCTGAGCCCACATCACAGGAGGGGGGTCACACCAGGTAGGTGGTTAACAAGACACTGTAACACTGGGTAACTAATCTGTCTTGCATCACGTAACACCTGCTGAACTTGGAACTGTCGGTGGCACTGTTAACACTGCATAACACCTGAGAGCCCACGTCACAGCCCGTCACCTTAACACAGTGACGTAACACAGCCAGTAACAGCCCTATCATGTGTCCAGGTAACAGAATACTACTAATGTCACAACGTGTAACACTCTCTGGGATCACGTAACACATTTAAACACTGCTGCTGCCACGTCACACACTCGTCCGTCACATGACGTAACTCTGTACTATGAAGGTGAGAAAACACTCACGGGAAAGCGATTAATCTCTTTTTTTTCACCTTTTAGAAGCAGAGCAGCAGCAGGGCCTGAAACCTCATCAACGGTAACATGATTTTGGGGGCGGTTGATGCTTGAGGTCAATGAGTCACATATTTGACAAGGCTTTCGTAGGCGTTGTGGGGGCATTTCCAGAGGTAGATAATGACCCTGGTGGTAGCTTGACCCTTCCTCTGTACCATGAACGTTAAAAGTCACTCACGGGAACACGATTCATCTCCTTTATGACCTCTTAAGAACAGCTGATACGGCGCGGGGTCAAAACTCGTCACCTATAAACACGTATTTGACAAGGCTTCCGTAGGCGTTGTAAGCATTTTCAGGGGTATTCAATGACCCTGGTGGTAGTTTGACCCTTCCTCTGTACCATGAACGTAAAAATACACTGTCTTACCGCCAAAAACACTGCAAACACCTCTCAAAACACGTCGTGAAGGAGGAACTGCGTGGACGATCAGCTGTGTTATGATTTTTTACCGCGCACCGATGCTAGATTATCGTACTCAGAGCCGCACATTTACCGGCTTCTGACCCATACCTGATGCCAAGAAGCCCCAATAATTAACCCTTTAAACAATAATCATATGTGAAGGCGGTTATTTGGGTGATAAAAGCAGTGTGGGCTCAGATATTTATATTATTTTCATGTAAACTGGACTCTCGTATTTGAGGTGATTTCGTTGTATTTCATTATATTTCGTTGTATTTCATCGTATTTCATTCTATTTTGTTGTATTTTGTTGTATTTCATTGTATTTTGTTGTATTTCATTGTATGTTGTTGTATTTCATTGTATTTTGTTGTATTTAATTGTATTTTGTTGTATTTCATTGTATTTTGTTGTATTTTGTTGTATTTCATTGTATTTTGTTGTATTTCATTGTATTTCATTGTATTTTGTTGTATTTCATTGTATTTTGTTGTATTTCATTGTATTTTGTTGTATTTCATTGTAGTTCGTTGTATTTCATTGTATTTCATTGTATTTTGTTGTATTTTGTTGTATTTCATTGTATTTCATTGTATTTTGTTGTATTTTGTTGTATTTCATTGTATTTTGTTGTATTTCATTGTATTTTGTTGTATTTCATTGTATTTTGTTGTATTTTGTTGTATTTCATTGTATTTTGTTGTATTTCATTGTATTTTGTTGTATTTCATTGTATTTTGTTGTATTTTGTTGTATTTCATTGTATTTTGTTGTATTTTGTTGTATTTCATTGTATTTCATTGTATTTTGTTGTATTTCATTGTGTTTTGTTGTATTTTGTTGTATTTCATTGTAATTCATTTTATTTGTATTTGTATTTCATTGTATTGTATTTTGTTGTATTTCATTGTATTTTGTTGTATTTTGTTGTATTTGTTGTATTTTGTGTATTCATTGTATTTTATCATTGTATTGTTGTATTTTGTATTCATTGTATTTCATTGTATTTTGTTGTATTTCATTATATTTTTTTGTATTTCATTGTATTTTGTTGTATTGTATTGTATTTTGTTGTATTTTGTTGTATTTCATTGTATTTTCTTGTATTTCATTGTATTTTGTTGTATTTCATTGTATTTTGTTGTATTTCATTGTATTTCATTGTATTTTGTTGTATTTCATTGTGTTTTGTTGTATTTCATTGTATTTTGTTATATTTCATTGTATTTTGTTGTATTTCATTGTATTCTGTTGTATTTTATGGTATTCTGTTGTATTTTGTCTTTTTCTGTTGTATTTTAATGTATTCTGTTGTATTCTGTTGTATTTTAATGTATTATGTTGTCCTCTGTTGTATTTTACTGTATTCAGTTGTATTCTGTTGTATTTTAATGTTTTCTGTTGTATTCTGTTGTATTTTAATGTATTCTGTTGTATTCTGTTGTATTTTAATGTATTATGTTATTACCCTACATTAGCCTATTAACAACATCAACCTTTCTATCGTAGCCTATTAACACCATCAAACTATCTATCGTAGCCTATTAACACAATGAACCCTTCTATCGTAGCCTGTTAAAACCATGTAACTTTCTATATTAGCCTATTGACAACATCAACCTTTCTACATTAGCCTATTAACAACATGAGCCTTTCTAGCATAGCATATTAACACCATGAACCTTTCAATCATTGTATTCTGTTGTATTTTGTTGTATTTATTAGTATTTCATTGGCTTTCACTGTATTCTGTCGCATTCTATTGTATTCTGCTGTATTTCATTCTATTCTGTTATATTTCATTGTATTCTATTGTATTTTATTGTATTCTGTTGTATTTTATTGTATTCTCCTGTATTTCACTGCATACTGTTGTATTTTATTGTTTTACGTTGTATTTCATTGTATTCTGTTGTATTTCATTGTATTCTGTTGTATTCTGTTGTATTTTATGGTATTCTGTTGTATTTTAATGTATTCTGTTGCATTCTGTTGTATTTTAATTTATTCTGTTGTCTTCTATTGTATTCTGTTGTATTTTCATGTATTATGTTGTCTTCTGTATTATTCTGTTGTATTTTATTGTATTCTGTTGTATTCTGTTGTATTTTAATTTATTCTATTGTATTCTGTTATATTTTAATGTATTATGTTGTCTTCTGTTGTATTCTGTTGTATTTTATTATATTCTGTTGTATTCTGTTGTATTTTAATGTATTCTGTTGAATTATGTTGTATTTTAGTGTATTATGTTATATATTAATGTAATCTGTTGTATTTTAATGTATTCTGTTGTATTCTGTTGTATTCTCTTGTATTTTACTGTATTCTGTTGTATTCTGTTATATTTTAATGTATTATGTTGTCTTCTGTTGTTCTGTTGTATTTTATTGTATTCTCTTGTATTCTGTTGTATTTTAATGTATTCTGTTGTTTTCTGTTGTATTATAGTGTATTCTGTTGTATTCTGTTGTATTTTACTATATTCTGTAGTATTCTATTATATTTTAATGTATTCTCTTGTTGTATTTTGTTGTATTCTGTTGTATTTTAATGTATTCTGTTGTATTCTGTTTTATTTTATTGTATTCTCTTGTATTTTAATGTATTCTGTTGTTGTATTCTGTTGTATTCTCTTATATTTTATTTTATTCTGTTGTATTTTAATGCATTCTGTTGTATTCTGTTCCATTTTAATTTATTATGTTGCATTCTGTTGTATTTTAATGGGTTCTGTTGTATTCTGTTGCATTCAGTTTGTATTCGGTTGTATTTTAATGTATTCTGATTTATTCTGTTGTATTCTGGTGCATTCTGTTGTATTTTATTATATTCTTTTGTATTTTAATGTATTCTGTTGTATTCTGTTATATTTTAATGTATTCTATATTATTTTATTGTATTCTGTTGTATTTTAATGTATTCTGTTATTACCTTACAGTAGCCTATTAACAACATCAACCTTTCTATCGTAGCCTTTTAACACAATGAACCTTTCTATCGTAGCCTATTAACACCATGAAACTTTCTACATTAGCCTATTAACAACATCAACCTTTCTACATTAGCCTACATGAGCCTTTCTAGCATAGCATATTAACACCATTAACCTTTCAATCATTGTATTCTGTTGTATTTTGATGTATTTATTAGTATTTCATTATATTTTGTTGGATTTCGTTGTACTCTGTTGCATTTTATTCTATTCTGTTGTATTGCATTCTATTCTGTTATATTTCATTGTATTCTATTATATTTTACTGTATTCTGTTGTATTTTATTGTATTCTCCTGTATTTCACTGCATTCTGTTGTATTTTATTGTTTTACGTTGTATTTCATTGTATTCTGCTGTATTTCATTGTATTATGTTCTATTCTTTAGTATTTTTGGGTATTCTGTTGTATTTTAATGTATTCTGTTGTATTCTGTTGGATTTTAATGTATTCTCTTGTATTCTGTTGTATTATGTTGCATTTTAATGTATTATGTTGTCTTCTGTTGTATTCTGTTGTATTTTATTGTATTCTGTTGTATTATGTTGCATTTTAATGTATTATGTTGTCTTCTGTTGTATTCTCTTGTATTTTATTGTATTATGTTGTATTCTGTTGTATTTTAATATATTCTGTTGTAATTTTAATTTATTCTGTTGTATTCTGTTGTGTTCGGTTCTATTCAGTTGTACTTTAATGTATTCTCATGTAATCTCATGTATTCTGTTGTATTCTGTTGTATTTTATTGTATTCTGCTGTATTTTAATGTATTCTGTTGTATTTTAATGTATTCTGTTGTATTTTAATGTATTCTGTTGTATTCTGTTGTATTTTAATGTATTATGTTATTACACTACATTAGCCTATTAACAACATCGATCTTTCTATCGTAGCCTATTAAAACGATCAAACTATCTATCGTAGCCTATTAACACTATGAACCTTTCTACATTAGCCTATTAACACCACGAAACTTTCTACATTAGCCTATTAACAACATCAACCTTTCTATATTAGCATATTAACAACATGAGGCTTTCTAGCATAGCCTATTAACACCATCAACCTTTCAATCATTGTATTCTGTTGTATTTTGTTGTATTTATTAGTATTTCATTGTATTTTGTTGTACTGCATTGTATTCTGTTGCATTTTATTCTATTCTGTTGTATTGCATTCTATTCTGTTATATTTCATTGTATTCTTTTTTATTTTATTGTATTCTGTTGTATTTTATTGTATTCTCCTGTATTTCACTGCATTCTGTTGTATTTTATTGTTTTACGTTGTATTGCATTGTATTCTGCTGTATTTCATTGTATTCTGTTGTATTCTGCTGTATTTTATGGTATTCTGTTGTATTTTAATGTGTTCTGTTGTATTCTGTTGTATTTTAATGTATTCTCTTGTATTTTGTTGAATTCCATTGTATTTTAATGTATTATGTTGTCTTCTGTTGTATTCTGTTGTATTTTATTGTAGTCTGTTGTATTCTGTTCTATTTTAATATATTCTGTTCAATTATGTTGTATTTTAGTGTATTCTGTTGTATTTTAATGTAATCTCTTGTATTCTGTTGTATTTTAATGTATTCTGTTGTATTCTTGTATTTTATTGTATTCTCTTTTATTATATGTTGTATTTTTATGGATTCTGATGTATTCTGTTGTTTTCTCTTGTATTTTATTGTATTCTCTTGTATTATGTTGTATTTTATTGTATTCTCTTGTATTCTGTTGTATTTTAATGTATTCTGTTGTTTTCTGATGTATTTTAATGTATTTTGTTGTATTCTATTTGTTCTGCTGTATTTTATTGTATTCGGTTGTATTTTAATGTATTCTCTTGTATTCTGTTGTATTTTAATGTATTCTGTTGTATTTTAATTTATTCTGTTGTATTCTGTTGTGTTCGGTTTTATTCGGTTGTATTTTAATGTATTCTCATGTATTCTTTTGTATTCTGTTGTATTATGTTGAATTTTATTGTATTCTGTTGTATTTTAATGTATTCTGTTGTATTCTGTTGTATTTTAATGTAATCTCTTGTATTCTGTTGTATTTTAATGTATTCTGTTGCATTCTGTTGTATTCTCTTGTATTTTATTGTATTCTCTTGTATTATGTTGTATTTTAATGTATTCTGTTGTATTCTCTTGTATTTTAATGTATTATGTTATTACACTACATTAGCCTATTAACAACATCGATCTTTCTATCGTAGCCTATTAAAACCATCAAACTATCTATCGTAGCCTATTAACACAATGAACCTTTCTACATTAGCCTATTAACACCATGAAACTTTCTACATTAGCCTATTAACAACATCAACCTTCCTACATTAGCATATTAACAACATGAGCCTTTCTAGCATAGCCTATTAACACCATCAACCTTTCAATCATTGTATTCTGTTGTATTTATTAGTATTTCATGGTATGTTGTTGGATTTCATTGTATTCTGTTGCATTTTATTCTGTTCTGTTGTATTGCATTCTATTCTGTTATATTTCATTGTATTCTTTTTTATTTTATTGCATTCTGTTGTATTTTATTGTATTATCCTGTATTTCACTGCATTCTGTTGTATTTTATTATTTTACGCTGTAATTCATTGTATTCTGCTGTATTTCATTGTATTCTGTTGTATTCTGCTGTATTTTATGGTATTCTGTTGTATTTTAATGTGTTCTGTTGTATTCTGTTGTATTTTAATGTATTCTCTTGTATTCTGTTGTATTTTAATGTATAATGTTGTCTTCTGTTGTATTCTGTTGTATTTTATTTTAGTCTTTTGTATTCTGTTCTATTTTAATATATTCTGTTCAATTATGATGCATTTTAGTGTATTCTGTTGTATTTTGATGTAATCTCTTGTATTCTGTTGTATTTTAATGTATTCTGTTGTATTCTCTTGTATTTTATTGTATTCTCTTGTATTATGTTGTATTTTAATGTATTCTGTTGTATTCTCTAGTATTTTAATGAATTATGTTATTACACTACATTAGCCTATTAACAACATCGATCTTTCTATCGTAGCCTATTAAAACCATCAAACTATCTATCGTAGCCTATTAACACAATGAACATTTCTACATTAGCCTATTAACACCATGAAACTTTCTACATTAGCCTATTAACAATATCAACCTTTCTACATTAGCATATTAACAACATGAGCCTTTCTAGCATAGCCTATTAACACCATCAACCTTTCAATCATTGTATTCTGTTGTATTTTGTTGTATTTACTAATATTTCATGGTATTTTGTTGGATTTCATTGTATTCTGCTGCATTTTATTCTATTCTGTTGTATTGCATTCTATTCTGTTATATTTCATTGTATTTTTTTATTTTATTTTATTGTATTCTGTTGTATTTTATTGTATTCTCCTGTATTTCACTGCATTCTGTTGTATTTTATTGTTTTACGTTATATTTCATTGAATTATGTTGTATTTCATTGTATTCTCTTGTATTTTATTGTATTCTGTTGTATTTTATGGTATTCTGTCGTATTTTATTGTATTCTCTTGTATTTCATTGTATTCTGTTGTATTTCTTTCTATTCTGTTGTATTTTATTGTATTGTGGAGTATTTCATTGTATTTTGTTGGATTTCATTGTATGCTGTTGTATTCCATTGTATTTTCTTCTATATTATTATATTCCGTTATATTTCATTGTATTCTCTTGTATTTTATTGCATTCTGTTGTATTTCATTGTATTCTGTTCTAGTTCGTAGCCTATTAACACCATAAACTTTTCTACATTAGCCTTTTAACACCATCAACCTTTCTATCGTACCCTTTTAACACCATAAACTTTTCTACATTACCTTATTAACACCAACAACCATTCTAGTGTATCCTATTAACACCATCAAACTATCTATCGTAGCCTATTAACACAAGCAACATTTCTATCGTAGCCTATTAACACCATCAACCTTCCTACATTAGCCTATTAACAACACCAACCTTTCTACATTAGCCTATTAACACCATCAGCCTTTCTACATTAGCCTATTAACAACACCAACCTTTCTACATTAGCCTATTAACACCATCAGCCTTTCTAGCATAGCCTATTAACACCATCAACCTTTCAATCATTGTATTCTGTTGTATTTTATTGTATTTTGTTGGATTTCATTCTATTCTGTTAGATTTCATTGTATTCTATTGTATTCTCTTGTATTTTATTGTATTCTCCTCTATTTCACTGTATTCTGTTGTATTTTATTGTTTTACGTTCTATTTCATTGTATTCTGCTCTATTTCATTGTATTCTGTTGTATTTTATTGTATTCCGTTGTATTTTAGGGTATTCTGTTTTATTTTATTGTATTTTATTGTATTTCATTGTATTCTGCTGTATTTCTTTGTATTCTGTACTATTTTATTGTATTGCTTGCCAGCTTCCCACTACGTCATACGGGACAGCCAATCAGCGTCGCCGCCGAGAACAGTAGCACCATTGCAACCGCCCGCGGGGTATAAAAGCAACACAGCCAGCGGGCCCGGCCACAACGGATCCAGCTCTCCTACGGACAACATCTCTCCAGCCTTCTCTCCAGCACCACTCTCTTGCCTGCTCTTCACTCGAGCTGCGCCGACAACAGCACCAGCCAGCACTTCGACCTCACGCTGTATACCGGGGAAAGCTCATCTCTCCTTCGGTTGTGCTTTCCGCTCAGCGTGACGATTAAAAGAGAATACAAGACTCCGACTGTCTCGATTTGCCCCTGCAAACGACAAGAGACGTTCCCCCACGGGTCCGGATTGGAGGCAACGCCCCAGACCTGCGGAATGTTATTCTTGTTGATTTGTAGGAAGCGAGGGTTCAGACAGGCTATCTCTACCACTCGAGCTCCTTCTTTTTTCCGTCCTTGGGTGAGGGGCCTGGGGGACCTAAAAAGCCCCCAGAAGTCCTGAAGC
>NC_066535.1:19695913-19727531 GCF_024679095.1 Eriocheir sinensis
AGAGATGGAAGAGGAGGAGGAGGA
Organism: Eriocheir sinensis; assembly: GCF_024679095.1. Classification (NCBI taxonomy): domain Eukaryota; kingdom Metazoa; phylum Arthropoda; class Malacostraca; order Decapoda; family Varunidae; genus Eriocheir; species Eriocheir sinensis. Next base: position 19,695,938 of record NC_066535.1, read on the forward strand.
GGAAGAGGAGGAGGAGGAGGAGGAGGAGGAGGAGGAGTATGAAGAGGAGGAAGGAAGAGTACGAGAAGGAGGAGGAGGAGGAGGAGGAAGAGGAAGAAGATTAGGAGTAAGAAGAGGAGGAGGAAGGGGAGGAGGAGGAAGAGTAGGAGGAGGAAGAAGGAAGGAGGAGGAAGAGGAGGAGGAAGAAGAGGAGGAGGAAGAGGAGGATTTAAAGGAGGAGGAAGAGTAGGAAGAGGTGGAGGAAGTAGGAGGAAGAGGAGGGGGAAGAGGCGGAGGAGGGAGGAGGAAGAGGAAGAGGAGGAGGAGGATGAAGTGGATGTAGAAGAGGAGGAGGAAGAGGAGGAGGAAGTGTGTCTCAAGCCAGGACTTTGGGGCTTTTTAGGTCCCAGGCCCTCACCCAAGGACGGAAAAAGAAGGAGCTGAGTGGTAGAGATAGCCTGTTTGAATTTCGCTTTACAAATCAACAAGAATAATGTTCTGCAGGTCTGGGGCGTTGCCCAATCCGACCTGTGGGGAATGTTTTGTCGTTTGCAGGGGCAAATCGAGACAGTCGGAGTCTTGTATTCTCTTTTAATCGTCACGCTGAGCGGAAAGCACAACCGAAGGAGAGATGAGCTTTCCCCGGTATACAGCGTGAGGTCGAGGCGCTGGCTGGTGCTGTTGTCGGCGCAGCTCGAGTGAAGAGCAGGCAAGAGTGGTCCTGGAGAGAAGGCTGGAGAGATGTTGTCCGTAGGAGAGCTGGATCCGTTGTGGCCGGGCCGTGTTGGCTGTGTTGCTTTTATACCCCGCGGGCGGTTGCAATGGTGCTACTGTTCTCGGCGGCGACGCTGATTGGCTGTCCCGTATGACGTAGTGGGAAGCTGGCAAGCAATACAATAAAATAGTACAGAATACAAAGAAATACAGCAGAATACAATGAAATACAATAAAATACAATAAAATAAAACAGAATACCCTAAAATACAACGGAATACAATAAAATACAACAGAATACAATGAAATAGAGCAGAATATAATGAAATAGAACGTAAAACAATAAAATACAACATAATACAGTGAAATAGAGGAGAATACAATAAAATACAACAGAATACAATAGAATACAATGAAATCTAACAGAATAGAATGAAATCCAACAAAATACAATAAAATACAACAGAATACAATGATTGAAAGGTTGATGGTGTTAATAGGCTATGCTAGAAAGGCTGATGGTGTTAATAGGCTAATGTAGAAAGGTTGGTGTTGTTAATAGGCTAATGTAGAAAGGTTGATGGTGTTAATAGGCTACGATAGAAATGTTGCTTGTGTTAATAGGCTACGATAGATAGTTTGATGGTGTTAATAGGATACACTAGAATGGTTGTTGGTGTTAATAAGGTAATGTAGAAAAGTTTATGGTGTTAAAAGGGTACGATAGAAAGGTTTATGGTGTTAATAGGCTAATGTAGAAAAGTTTATTGTGTTAATAGGCTACGAACTAGAACAGAATACAATGAAATACAACAGAATGCAATAAAATACAAGAGAATACAATGAAATATAACGGAATATAATAATATAGAAGAAAATACAATGGAATACAACAGCATACAATGAAATCCAACAAAATACAATGAAATACTCTAGAATACAATAAAATACAACAGAATAGATAGAAATACAACAGAATACAATGAAATACAAGAGAATACAATAAAATACGACAGAATACCATAAAATACAACAGAATACAATAAAATAGAAGAGAATACAATGAAATACAACATAATTCAATGAAATATAACGTAAAACAATAAAATACAACAGAATGCAATGAAATACAGGAGAATACAATAAAATACAACAGAATACAATAAAATAAAAAAAAGAGTACAATGAAATATAACAGAATAGAATGCTATACAACAGAATAGAATAAAATGCAACAGAATACAATGAAATCCAACAAAATACCATGAAATACTAATAAATACAACAAAATACAACAGAATACAATGATTGAAAGGTTGATGGTGTTAATAGGCTATGCTAGAAAGGCTCATGTTGTTAATATGCTAATGTAGAAAGGTTGATGTTGATAATAGGCTAATGTAGAAAGTTTCATGGTGTTAATAGGCTAATGTAGAAAGGTTCATTGTGTTAATAGGCTACGATAGATAGTTTTATGGTTTTAATAGTTTACGATAGAAAGATCGATGTTGTTAATAGGCTAATGTAGTGTAATAACATGATACATTAAAATACAAGAGAATGCATTAAAATACAACCGAATACAATAAAATACAACAGAATACAACAGAATACAAAAGAATACATGAGAATACATTAAAATACAACCGAATAAAACCGAACACAACAGAATACAACACAATAAATTAAAATACAACAGAATACATTAAGATACAACAGAATACAAGAGAATACATTAAAATACAACCGAATACAATAAAATACAGCAGAATACAACAGAATACAACAAGAAAATACATTAAAATACAACAGAATACATTAAGATACAACAGAATACAACAGAATATATTAAAATACAACAGAATACATTAAAATACAATAAAATACAACAGAATACAGTAAAATACAATAGAATACAACAGAATACATTAAAATACATCAGAAAACAACAGAATACATTAAAATACAACAGAAAACAACAGAATCCATTAAAATACAACAGAATACAAGAGAATACAATAAAATACAACATAATACAAGAGAATACAATAAAATACAAGAGAAAACAACAGAATACATCAGAATCCATTAAAATACAACATAATACAAGAGAATACAATAAAATACAAGATAATACAACAGAATACAACAGAATACATTAAAATACAAGAGAATACAAGAGATTACATTAAAATACAACAGAATACACTAAAATACAACATAATTGAACAGAATATATTAAAATAGAACAGAATACAACACACTACAATAAAATACAACAGAATACAACAGAAGACAACATAAAACATTAAAATACAATGGAATACAACAGAATACAGGAGAATACATTAAAATACAACAGAATACAACAGAACACATTAAAATACAACAGAATACCATAAAATACAGCAGAATACAACAGAATAAAATGAAATACAGCAGAATACAACGTAAAACAATAAAATACAACAGAATGCAGTGAAATACAGGAGAATACAATAAAATACAACAGAATGCAATAAAACAAAAGAATACAATGAAATATAACAGAATAGAATGCAATACAACAGAATAGAATAAAATGCAACAGAATACAATGAAATCCAACAAAATACCATGAAATACTAATAAATACAACAAAATACAACAGAACACAATGATTGAAAGGTTGATGGTGTTAATAGGCTATGCTAGAAAGGCTCATGTTATTAATATGCTAATGTAGAAAGGTTGATGTTGTTAATAGGCTAATGTAGAAAGTTTCATGGTGTTAGTAGCTAATGTAGAAAGGTTCATAGTGTTAATAGGCTACGATAGATAGTTTGATGGTTTTAATAGGCTACGATAGAAAGATCGATGTTGTTAATAGGCTAATGTAGTGTAATAACATGATACATTAAAATACAACAGAATACAACAGAATACATTAAAATACAACAGAATACATTAAAATACAACAGAATACAATAAAATACAACAGAATACAACAGAATACAAGAGATTACATGAGAATACATTAAAGTACAACCGAATAGAACCGAACACAACAGAATACAACACAATAAATTAAAACGCAACAGAATACATTAAAATACAACAGAATACAAGAGAATACATTAAAATACAACCGAATACAATAAAATACAGCAGAATACAACAGAATACAACAAGAGAATACATTAAAATACAACAGAACCCAACAGGATACAGTAAAATAAAGCAGAATACAACAGAATACATTAAAATACAACAGAATACATTAAAATACAACAGAATACATTAAAATATAACAGAATACATTAAAATACAATAGAATACAACAGAATACATTAAAATACAATAGAATACAACAGAATACAGTAAAATACAATAGAATACAACAGAATACAGTAAAATACAATAGAATTCAACAGAATACATTAAAATACAACAGAAAACAACAGAATACATTAAAATACAGCAGAATACAAGAGAATACAATAAAATACTAGAGAAAACAACAGAATACATCAGAATCCATTAAAATACAACATAATACAAGAGAATACATTAAAATACAACCGAATACAATAAAATACAGCAGAATACAACAGAGTACAACAAGAGAATACATTAAAATACAACAGAATACAACAGGATACAGTAAAATAAAACAGAATACAACAGAATACATTAAAATACAACAGAATACATTAAAATACAACAGAATACATTAAAATACAATAGAATACAACAGAAAACAGTAAAATACAATAGAATACAACAGAATATATTAAAATACAACAGAAAACAACAGAATACATTAAAATACAGCAGAATACAAGAGAATATAATAAAATACTAGAGAAAACAACAGAATACATCAGAATCCATTAAAATACAACATAATACAAGAGAATATAATAAAATACTAGAGAAAACAACAGAATACATCAGAATTCATTAAAATACAACATAATACAAGAGAATACAATAAAATACAAGAGAATACAGCAGAATACAACAGAAGATATTAAAATACAACAGAATACAACATAATACAATAAAATACAAGAGAATACAACAGAAGACAACATAATACATTAAAATGCAACATAATACAACAGAATACAAGAGAATACAATAAAATCCAACAGAATACTACAGAATACATTAAAATACAACAGAATACCCTAAAATACAAAAGAATACAACAGAATACAATGAAATACAGCAGAATACAATGAAATACAACGTAAAACAATAAAATACAACAGAATGCAGTGAAATACAGGAGAATACGATAAATTACAACAGAATACAATAAAATATAATAGAATACAATGAAATATAACAGAATAGAATGCAATACAACAGAATATAATAAAATGCAACAGAATACAACGAAATCCTACAAAATATAATGAAATACTAATAAATACAACAAAATACAACAGAATACAATGATTGAAAGGTTAATGGTGTTAATAGGCTATGCTTGAAAGGCTCATGTTGTTAATATGCTAATGTAGAAAGGTTGATATTGTTAATAGGCTAATGTAGAAAGTTTCATGGTGTTAATAGGCTAATGTAGAAAGTGTTAATAGGCTACGATAGATAGTTTGATGGTGTTAATAGGCTACGATAGAAAGGTTGATGTTGTTAATAGGCTAATGTAAGGTATTAACATTATACATTAAAATACAACAGAATACAATAGAATACAATAGAATACATTAAAATACAACAGAATACACCAGAATACATTAAAATACAACAGAATATAATAATATACAGCAGAATGCACCAGAATACAACAGAATAAATCAGAATACATTAAAATACAACCGAATACAACCGAATGCAACAGAATACAACAGAACCCATTAAAATACAACAGAATGCAACATAATAAATTAAAATGGAACAGAATACAACAGAATGCATTAAAATACAACAGAATAAAATAAAATATAAGAGAATACAACAGAATACAACAACAGAATACATTAAAATGCAAGAGAATACAATAAAATAAAACAGAATACAACAGAATACATTAAAATACAACAGAATACAACAAAATACAACAAGAGAATACATTAAAATATAATAGAATACTACAGAATATAGTAAAATACAACAGAATACAACAGAATACACTAAAATACAACAGAAAGCAACAGAATACATTAAAATACAACAGAATTCAAGAGAATACAATAAAATACAACAGAAAACAACAGAAGACAACATAATACATTAAAATATAACAGAATACAACAGAATACAATAGAATACAAGAGAATACAACAGAATACAACAGAATACATTAAAATACAACAGATTACATTAATATATAACATAATACACTAAAATACAACATAATTCAACAGAATACATTAAAATACAACAGAATACAACAGAATATAATAAAATACAACAGAAGACAACATAATACATTAAAATATAACAGAATACAACAGAATACAATAGAATACATTAAAATATAACAGAATACAACAGAATACAATAAAATACAACAGAATAATACAGAAAACAACATAATACATGAAAATACAACAGAATACAATAGAAGACAACAGAATAAATTAGAATACAACAGAATGCAACAGAATACATTAAAATACAACAGAATACCATAAATACAACAGAATACAACAGAATACAATGAAATACAACAGAATACAATGAAATACAACGTAAAACAATAAAATACAACAGAATGCAGTGAAATACAGGAGAATACAATAAAATACAACAGAATAAAATAAAATACAATAGAATACAATGAAATATAACAGAATAGAATGAAATACAGCAGAATATAATAGAATGCGACAGAATACAGTGAAAGCCAATGAAATACTAATAAATACAACAAAATACAACAGAATACAATGATTGAAAGGTTCTTGGGGTTAATAGGCTATGCAAGAAAGGCTCATGTTGTTAATAGGCAAATGTAGAAAGGTTGATGTTGTCAATAGGCTAATGTAGAAATTTACATGGTCTTAACAGGCTACGATAGAAGGGTTCATTGTGTTAATAGGCTACGATAGATAGTTTGATGGTGTTAATAGGCTACGGTAGAAAGGTTGATGTTGTAAATAGGCTATTGTAAGGTAATAACATAATACATTAAAATAAAACAGAATACAACAGAATACATTAAAATACAACAGAATACAACAGAAAACATTAAAATACAACAGAATACAACTGAATACAGTAAAATACAACAGAGGACAACATAATACATTAAAATACAACAGAATACAACAGAATACATTAAAATACAACAGGAAAAGACAAAATACAACAGAATACCATAAAATAGAACAGAACACAATAGAATACAACAGAATACAACAAAATAGAACAAAATACAATGAAATACAACAAAATACAATGAAATACAACAAAATACAATGAAATACAATGAAATACAACAAAATACAACAAAATACAATGAAATACAATGAAATACAACGAAATACAAAGAAATACAACAAAATACAACAAAACACAACAAAATAAAATGAAATACAATGAAATACAAAAAAATACAATGAAATACAACAAAATACAATGAAATACAACAATATACAATGAAATACAATGCAATACAACAAAATACAATGAAATACAACAAAATAAAATGAAATACTATGAAATACAGCAAAATACAATGAAATACAAGAAAATACAATGAAATACAATGAAATACAACGAAATACAATGAAATACAACAAAATACAATGAAATACAATGAAAATCAACAAAATACAATGAAATACAACAAAATATAATGAAATACAACAAAATACAATGAAATACAAGAAAATAAAAGAAAATACAATGAAATACAATAAAATACAACACAACACAATGAAATACATTGAAATAAAACAAAATAGAACAAAATACAATGAAATACAATGAAATACAATGAAATATAATGAAATACAACAAAATACAACAAAAAACAACAAAATAAAATGAAATACAATGAAATACAACAAAAATACAATGAAATACAGGAAAATACAATGAAATACAACAAAATACAATGAAATACAACAAAATACAACAAAACACAATGAAATACAACAAAATACAATGAAATACAATGAAATACAAGAAAATACAATGAAATACAATGAAATACAACAAAATACAATAAAATACAAGAAAATACAATGAAATACAATGAAACACAACAAAATATAATGAAATACAACAAAATATAATGAAATACAACAAAATACAATGAAATACAAGAAAATACAAGAAAATACAATGAAATACAACAAAATACAACACAATACAATGAATTACAATGAAATACAACAAAATACAACAAAATACAATGAAATACAATGAAATATAATGAAATACAACAAAATACAACAATATACAACAAAATAAAATTAAATACAATGAAATACAAGAAAATACAATGAAATACAACAAAATACAATGAAATACAATAAAATACAATGAAATACAATGAAATACAACAAAATACAATGAAATACAAAAAAATACAACATAATACAATGAAATACAACAAAATAAAATGAAAATACAAGAAAATACAATGAAATACAATGAAATACAACGAAATAGTATGAAATACAACAAAATACAATGAAATACAATGAAATACAACAAAATACAATGAAATACAACAAAATACAATAAAATACAATGAAATACAACAAAAATACAATGAAATACAGGAAAATACAATGAAATACAACAAAATACAATGAAATACAACAAAAAACAACAAAACACAATGAAATGCAACAAAATACAATGAAATACAATTAAATACAACAAAATACAACAAAATACAATGAAATACAAGAAAATACAATGAAATAGAAGAAAATACAATGAAATACAATGAAATACAACGAAATACAATGAAATACAACAAAATACAATAAAATACAATAGGCTACGATAGAAAGGTTGATGTTTTTAATAGGCTAATGTAGGTTAATAACATAATACATTAAAATAAAACAGAATACAACAGAGTACATTAAAATACAACAGAGTACAACAGAAAACATTAAAATACAACAGAATACAAATGAATACAGTAAAATACAACAGAGGACAACATAATACATTAATATAGAACAGAATAATACAGAATACATTAAAATACAACAGAAAAAGACAAAATACAACAGAATACCATAAAATACAACAGAATACAATAGAATACAACAGAATACAACAAAATACAACAAAATACAATGAAATACAACAAAATACAATGAAATACAACAAAATACAATGAAATACAACAAAATATAATGAAATACAATGAAATACAACAAAATACAATGAAATACAATGAAATACAATGAAATAAAACGAAATGCAACAAAATACAACAAAATACAACAAAATAAAATGAAATACAATGAAATACAAAAAAATACAATGAAATACAAAAAAATACAATGAAATACAACAATATACAATGAAATACAATGGAATACAACAAAATACAATGAAATACAACAAAATAAAACAAAAAACAATGAAATACAACAAAATACAATGAAATACAAGAAAATATAACAAAATACAACAAAATACAATGAAATACAATGAAATAAAACAAAAATACAATGAAATACAGGAAAGTACAATGAAATACAACAAAATACAATGAAATATAACATAATATAACAAAACACAATGAAATATAACAAAATAAAATGAAATACAATGAAATACAATGAAATACAAGAAAATACAATGATATATAATGAAACACAACAAAATACAATAAAATACAAGAAAATACAATGAAATACAATGAAATACAACAAAATACAATGAAATACAACAAAATATAATGAAAATACAAGAAAATACAATGAAATACAAGGAAATACTATGAAATACAACAAAATACAATGAAATACAATGATATACAACAAAATACAATGAAATACAACAAAATACAACAAAACACAATGAAATACAACAAAATACAATGAAATACAATGAAATACAACAAAATACAATGAAATACAATGAAATACAACAAAATACAATAAAATACAAGAAAACACAATGAAATACAACAAAATACAACAAAATACAATGAAATACAACAAAATACAATGAAATAGAAGAAAATACAATGAAATACAATGAAATACAACGAAATATAATGAAATAGAACAAAATACAATAAAATACAAAAGGCTACGATAGAAAGGTTGATGTTATTAATAGGCTAATGTTGGTTAATAACATAATAAATTAAAATAAAACAGAATACAACAGAATACATTAAAATACAACAGAATACAATAGAAAACATTAAAATACAACAGAATACAACTGAATACAGTAAAATACAACAGAGGACAACATAATACATGAAAATGCAACAGAATACAACAGAATACATTAAAATACAACAGAAAAAGACAAAATACAACAGAATAACATAAAATACAACAGAATAAAATAGAATACAACATAATACAACAAAATATAACAAAAAACAATGAAATACAACAAAATACAATGAAATACAAGAAAATACAATGAAATACAAGAAAATACAATGAAATACAATGAAATACAACAAAATACAACAAAATACCATGAAATACAACGAAATACAATGAAATACAACAAAATACAACAAAATACATAAAATAAAATGAAATACAATGAAATACAAAAAAATACAATGAAATACAGCAAAATACAATGAAATACAACAATATACAATGAAATACAATGCAATACAACAAAATACAATGAAATACAACAAAATAAAATGAAATACAATGAAATAAAACAAAATACAAGGAAATACAAGAAAATACAATGAAATACAATGAAATACAACGAAATACTATGAAATACAACAAAATGCAATGAAATACAATGAAATGCAACAAAATACAAGAAAATACAATGAAATACAATGAAACAACAAAATACAATAAAATACAAGAAAATACAATGAAATATAATGAAATACAACAAAATACAATGAAAGACAACAAAATATAATGAAATACAATAAAATACAATGAAATACAAGAAAATACAAGAAAATACAATGAAATACAATAAAATACAACACAATACAATGAAATACAATGAAATACAACAAAATACAATAAAATAAAATGAAATACAATGAAATATAATGAAACACAACAAAATACAATGAAATACAACAAAATAAAATGAAATACAACAAAATAAAATGAAATAAAATGAAATACAACAAAATACAATGAAATACAAGAAAATACAATGAAATACAATGAAATACAACGAAATACTATGAAATACAACAAAATACAATGAAATGCAATGAAATACAACAAAATACAAGAAAATACAATGAAATACAATGAAACACAACAAAATACAATAAAATACAAGAAAATACAATGAAATACAATGAAATATAACAAAATACAATGAAATACAATAAAATATAATGAAATACAACAAAATACAATGAAATACAAGAAAATATAAGAAAATACAATGAAATACAACAAAATACAACACAATACAATGAAATACATTGAAATACAACAAAATACAACAAAATACAATGAAATACAATGAAATACAACAAAATACAAGAAAATACAAGAAAATACAACAAAATAAAATGAAATTCAATGAAATAAAACAAAATACAATGAAATACAACACAATACAATGAAATACAATAAATTACAATGAAATACAATGAAATACAACAAAATACAATGAAATACAAAAAAATACAACAAAATACAATGAAATATAACAAAATACAATGAATAACAATGAAATACAAGGAAATACTTTGAAATACAACAAAATACAATGAAATACAATGAAATACAACAAAATATAATGAAATACAAGAAAATACAACAAAACACAATGAAATACAACAAAATACAATGAAATACAATGAAATACAACAAAATACAATGAAATACAATGAAATACAACAAAATACAATAGAATACGATGAAATACAACAAAATACAATGAAATACAATGAAATAAAACAAAAATACAATGAAATACAGGAAAATACAATGAAATACAACAAAATACAGTGAAATATAACATAATATAACAAAACACAATGAAATATAACAAAATACAATGAAATACAATGAAATACAATGAAATACAAGAAAATACAATGATATACAATGAAACACAACAAAATACAAGAAAATACAAGAAAATACAATGAAATACAATGAAATACAACAAAATACAATGAAATACAACAAAATATAATGAAATACAATAAAATACAATGAAATACAAGAAAATACAAGAAAATACAATGAAAAACAATGAAACAAAACAAAATACAATGAAATACAACACAATACAATGAAATACAATAAATTACAATGAAATACAATGAAATACAATGAAATACAAAAAAATACAACAAAATACAATGAAATATAACAAAATACAATGAAAATACAAGAAAATACAATGAAATACAATGAAATACTTTGAAATACAAGAAAATATAATGAAATACAATGAAATACAACAAAATACAATGAAATACAACAAAATACAATGAAATACAAGAAAATATAAGAAAATACAATGAAATACAACAAAATACAACACAATACAATGAAATACATTGAAATACAACAAAATACAACAAAATACAATGAAATATAATGAAATACAACAAAATACAATGAAATACAAGAAAATATAAGAAAAGACAATGAAATACAAGAAAATACAACACAGTACAATGAAATACATTGAAATACAACAAAATACAACAAAATACAATGAAATACAATGAAATACAACAAAATACAAGAAAATACAAGAAAATACAACAAAATAAAATGAAATACAATGAAATAAAACAAAATACAATGAAATACAACAAAATACAATGAAATACAAAAAAATACAACAAAATACAATGAAATATAACAAAAAACAATGAAAATACAAGAAAATACAATGAAATACAATGAAATACAAGGAAATACTTTGAAATACAACAAAATACAATGAAATACAATGAAATACAACAAAATACGATGAAATACAACAAAATACAACAAAACACAATGAAATACAACAAAATACAATGAAATACAATGAAATACAACAAAATACAATGAAATACAATGAAATACAACAAAATACAATAAAATACAATGAAATACAACAAAATACAATGAAATACAATGAAATGCAACAAAATACAATGAAATACAATGAAATACAACAAAATACAACAAAATACAATGAAATACAACAAAATACAATGAAATACAAGAAAATACAATGAAATACAATGAAATACATTGAAATACAATGAAATAGAACAAAATACAATAAAATACAATAGGCTACGATAGAAAGGTTGCTGTTATTAATAGGCTAATGTAAGTTAGTAACATAATACATTAAAATAAAACAGAATACTATAGAATACATTAAAATACAACAGAATACAATAGAAAACATTAAAATACAACAGAATACAACTGAATACAGTTAAATACAACAGAGAACAACATAATATATTAAAATGCAACAGAATACAACAGAATACATTAAAATACAACAGAAAAAGACAAAATACAACAGAATACCATAAAATACAACAAAATACAATATAATACAACAGAATACAACAAAATAGAACAAAATACAATGAAATACAACAAAATACAATGAAATACAACAAAATACAATGAAATACAATGAAATACAACAAAATACAACAAAATACAATGAAATACAATGAAATACAACGAAATACAATGAAATACAACAAAATACAACAAAATAAAATGAAATACAATGAAATACAAAAAAATACAATGAAATACAGCAAAATACAATGAAATACAACAATATACAATGAAATACAATGCAATACAACAAAATACAATGAAATACAACAAAATAAAATGAAATACAATGAAATACAACAAAATACAATGAAATACAAGAAAATACAATGAAATACAATGAAATACAACGAAATACAATGAAATACAATGAAATACAACAAAATACAATGAAATACAACAAAATACAACAAAATACAATGAAATACAATGAAATACAGGAAAATACAATGAAATACAACAAAATACAATGAAATACAACAAAATATAACAAAACACAATGAAATACAACAAAATACAATGAAATACAATGAAATAAAATGAAATACAAGAAAAAACAATGAAATACAATGAAATACAACAAAATACAATAAAATATAACAAAATACAATGAAATACAGCAAAATACAATGAAATACAACAAAATATAATGAAATACAACAAAATAAAATGAAATACAAGAAAATACAACAAAATACAATGAAATACAATAAAATACAACAAAATACAATGAAATACAATGAAATACAACAAAACACAACAAAATACAATGAAATACAATGAAATATAATGAAATACAACAAAATACAACAAAATACAACAAAATACAACAAAATAAAATGAAATACAATGAAATACAACAAAAATACAATGAAATACAGGAAAATACAATGAAATACAACAAAATACAATGAAATACAACAAAATACAACAAAACACAATGAAATACAACAAAATACAATGAAATAAATTGAAATACAACAAAATACAATAAAATACTAGAAAGTACAATGAAATACAATGAAATACAACAAAATACAATGAAATACAAGAAAATAAAATGAAATACAACAAAATACAATGACATACAAGAAAATACAAGAAAATACAATGAAATACAACAAAATACAACACAATACAATGAAATACAATGAAATACAACAAAATACAACAAAATACAATGAAATACAATGAAATATGATGTAGGTTAGGTTAGGTTAGGTTAGGTTCTGTTTTTTTCAGCCTTCTCTTTCCTGCTTTCAGCCTTTCTCTTCTGTTTCTTTCAGCTTTTCTCTGTTTCATTTCAGCCCATGTTTTTCTTTCTTTTCAGCCCATGTTCTCTTTCAGCCTCTGCTTTCATTTCAGCTCCATGTTCTCTTTCAGCCTTTTTCTGCTTCCATGCTCTCTTCAGTTTTTTCCCTGCTTCCATGTTTCTTTTAAGAGAAGCATGGAAACAGGGAAATGAAGGAAGCAGGGAAAAGAAGGCTACAGAAAGAGAAGCATGGAAGCAGGGAAATGAAGGAAGCAGGGAAAAGAAGGTTACAGAAAGAGAAACATGGAAGCAGGGAAAAGAAGGCTACAGAAAGAGAAGCATGGAAACAGGGAAATGAAGGAAGCAGGGAAAAGAAGGCTACAGAAAGAGAAACATGGAAGCAGGGAAAAGAAGGCTACAGAAAGAGAAGCATGGAAGCAGGGAAATGAAGGAAGCAGGGAAAAGAAGGCTACAGAAAGAGAAACATGGAAGCAGGGAAAAGAAGGCTACAGAAAGAGAAACATGGAAGCAGGGAAAAGAAGGCTACAGAAAGAGAAACATGGAAGCAGGGAAAAGAAGGCTACAGAAAGAGAAACATGGAAGCAGGGAAAAGAAGGCTACAGAAAGAGAAGCATGGAAGCAGGGAAATGAAGGAAGCAGGGAAAAGAAGGCTACAGAAAGGGAAAAGAAGGCTACAGAAAGAGAAGCATGGAAGCAGGGAGAAGGCTACAGAAAGAGAAGCATGGAAGCAGGGAAATGAAGGAAGCAGGGAAAAGAAGGCTACAGAAAGAGAAACATGGAAGCAGGGAAAAGAAGGCTACAGAAAGAGAAGCATGGAAGCAGGGAAATGAAGGAAGCAGGGAAAAGAAGGCTACAGAAAGAGAAACATGGAAGCAGGGAAAAGAAGGCTACAGAAAGAGAAGCATGGAAGCAGGGAAATGAAGGAAGCAGGGAAAAGAAGGCTACAGAAAGAGAAACATGGAAGCAGGGAAAAGAAGGCTACAGGTTAGGCTAGGTTAGGTTAGGTTAGGTTAGGTTAGGTTAGGTTAGGTTAGGTGATGTTGGGTGATGTTAGGTGATGTTAGGTGATGTTAGGTGATGTTGGGTGATGTTAGGTGATGTTAGGTGATGTTGGGTGATGTTAGGTGATGTTAGGTGATGTTGGGTGATGTTAGGTGATGTTAGGTGATGTTGGGTGATGTTAGGTGATGTTAGGTGATGTTAGGTGATGTTAGGTGATGTTAGGTGATGTTAGGTGATGTTGGGTGATGTTAGGTGATGTTAGGTGATGTTAGGTGATGTTAGGTGATGTTGGGTGATGTTAGGTGATGTTAGGTGATGTTGGGTGATGTTAGGTGATGTTAGGTGATGTTGGGTGATGTTAGAGATGTTAGGCGGTGTTAGGTGATGTTGGGTGATGTTAGGTGATGTTAGGTGATGTTGGGTGATGTTAGGTGATGTTAGGTGATGTTAGGTGATGTTGGGTGATGTTAGGTGATGTTAGGTGATGTTGGGTGATGTTAGGTGATGTTAGGTGATGTTAGGTGATGTTAGGTGATGTTGGGTGACGTTAGGTGACGTTAGGTGATGTTAGTGACGTGATGTGATGCGATGTTAGGTGACGTTAGGTGACGTTGGGTGACGTTAGGTGATGTTAGGTGACGTTAGGTGATGTTAGGTGACGTTAGGTGACGTTAGGTGATGCCAGGGTGACGTTAGGGTGATGTTAGTGACGTTAGGTGACGTTAGGTGACGCCAGGCGACGTTAGCTGATGTTAGGTGATGTTAGGTGATGTTGGGTGATGTTAGGTGATGTTAGGTGACGTTGGGTGATGTTAGGTGACGTTAGGTGACGTTAGGTGATGCCAGGGTGATGTTAGGTGACGTTAGGTGCTGTTGGGTGATGTTAGGTGATGTTAGGTGATGTTAGGTGATGTTGGGTGATGTTAGGTGACGTTAGGTGACGTTGGGTGACGTTAGGTGATGCTGGGTGACGTTAGGTGATGCCAGGCGACGTTAGGTGACGTTAGGTGACGTTGGGTGACGCCAGGTGACGCCAGGGTGACGTTAGGTGACGCCAGGTGACGTTAGGTGACGTTAGTGACGCCAGGTGACGTTAGGTGACGTTAGGGCGACGCCAGGTGACGTTAGGTGATGTTAGGTGACGTTAGGTGACGTTAGGTGACGTTAGGTGACGCCAGGTGACGCTGGGCGACGTTAGGTGACGTTAGGTGACGTTGGGCGACGTTAGGTGACGCCAGGTGACGTTGGGTGACGTTAGGTGACGTTAGGTGACGTTAGGTGATGTTAGGTGACGTTGGGTGACGTTAGGTGACGCCAGGTGACGCCAGGTGACGTTAGGTGACGTTAGGTGACGCCAGGTGACGTTAGGTGACGTTAGGTGACGTTGGGTGACGCCAGGTGACGTTAGGTGATGTTGGGTGACGTTAGGTGACGTTAGGTGACGCTGGGTGACGTTAGTGACGTTAGGTGACGTTAGGTGACGTTGGGTGACGCCAGGTGACGTTAGGTGACGCTGGGTGACGCCAGGTGACGTTAGGTGACGTTGGGTGACGTTGGGTGACGCCAGGTGACGCCAGGTGACGTTGGGCGACGTTAGGTGACGCCAGGCGACGCCAGGTGACGTTAGGGTGACGTTAGTGACGCCAGGGGCGACGCCAGGTGACGTTAGGTGACGCTGGCGACGCCAGGTGACGTTAGGTGACGTTGGGTGATGTTAGGTGACGTTAGGTGACGCCAGGTGACGCCAGTGACGTTAGGTGACGTTAGGTGACGCCAGGTGACGTTGGGTGACGTTAGTGACGTTAGGTGACGCTGGGTGACGTTAGGTGACGTTAGGTGACGCTGGGGTGACGCCAGGTGACGCCAGGTGACGTTGGGTGACGCCAGGTGACGCCAGGTGACGTTAGTGACGTTAGGCGACGCCAGTGACGCCAGGTGACGTTAGGTGACGCTGGGTGATGCCAGGTGACGTTAGGTGACGTTGGGTGATGTTAGGTGACGTTAGGTGACGCCAGGTGACGTTGGGTGACGCCAGGTGACGCTGACGGGTGACGTTAGGTGATGCCAGGTGACGTTAGTGACGTTAGGTGACGCCAGGTGACGCTGGGGTGACGCCAGGTGACGCCAGGTGACGCTGGGTGACGCCAGGTGACGTTAGGTGACGCCAGGTGACGCTGGGTGACGTTAGGTGACGTTAGGCGACGCCAGGTGACGCCAGGTGACGCTGGGCGACGCCAGGCGACGTTAGGTGACGTTGGGTGACGTTAGGTGACGTTAGGTGACGTTGGGTGACGTTAGGGTGACGTTAGGTGACGCCAGTGATGTTAGGTGATGTTAGGTGATGTTGGGTGATGTTGGGTGATGTTAGGTGATGTTAGGTGATATTGGGTGACGTTAGGTGACGTTAGGTGATGTTGGATGATGTTAGGTGATGTTAGTTGGTGTTGGGTGATGTTAGGTGATGTTAGGTGATGTTGGGTTATGTTAGGTGATGTTAGGTGATGTTAGGTGATGTTAGGTGATGCTGGGTGATGTTAGGTGATGTTAGGTGATGTTGGGTGATGTTAGGTGATGTTAGGTGATGTTAGGTGATGTTGGGTGATGTTAGGTGATGTTAGGTGATGTTGGGTGATGTTAGGTGATGTTAGGTGATGTTAGGTGATGTTGGGTGATGTTAGGTGATGTTAGGTGATGTTGGGTGATGTTAGGTGATGTTAGGTGATGTTAGGTGATGTTGGGTGACGTTAGGTGATGTTAGGTGATGTTAGGTGATGTTAGGTGATGTTGAGTGATGTTAGGTGATGCTGGGTGATGTTAGGTGACGTTAGGTGACGCTGGGTGATGTTAGGTGATGATGTTAGGTGACGTTAGGTGCCAGGTGACGTTAGGTGTTGTTAGGTGATGTTAGGTGATGTTGGGTGATGTTAGGTGAAGTTAGGTGATGTTGGGTGATGTTAGGTGATGTTAGGTGATATTGGGTGACGTTAGGTGACGTTAGGTGATGCCAGGGTGACGCCAGGTGACGTTAGGGTGATGTTAGGTGACGTTGGGCGACGCCAGGTGACGTTAGGTGACGCCAGTGACGTTAGGTGATGCCAGGTGACGTTAGGGTGATGCCAGGTGACGTTAGGTGACGTTAGGTGATGCTGGGTGATGTTAGGTGACGCTAGGTGATGCCAGGTGATGTTAGGCGTGGTGATGGGTGACGTTAGGTGACGTTAGGTGATGCTGGGTGATGATGTTAGGTGACGTTAGGGTGACGTTAGGTGATG
Source organism: Eriocheir sinensis (assembly GCF_024679095.1). Taxonomy (NCBI): domain Eukaryota; kingdom Metazoa; phylum Arthropoda; class Malacostraca; order Decapoda; family Varunidae; genus Eriocheir; species Eriocheir sinensis. Next base: position 19,714,891 of record NC_066535.1, read on the forward strand.
TTAGGTGACGTTAGGTGATGTTAGGTGACGTTGGGCGATGTTAGGTGACGTTAGGTGACGTTAGGGTGACGTTAGGTGACGTTAGGTGACGTTAGGTGATGCCAGTGACGTTAGGTGACGTTAGGGTGACGTTAGGTGATGCCAGGTGACGTTAGTGACGTTAGGTGACGCTGGGTGATGGTGACGCCAGGTGACGTTGGGTGACGTTAGGTGACGTTAGGTGACGCCAGGGTGACGTTAGGTGACGCTGGGGTGACGTTAGGTGACGTTAGGTGATGTGACGCTGGGTGACGTTAGTGACGTTAGGTGACGTTAGGTGACGTTAGGTGACGTTATGTGATGTTAGGTGATGTTGGGTGACGTTAGGTGATGTTAGGTGATGTTAGGTGATTTTGGGTGATGTTAGGTGATGTTAGGTGATGTTAGGGATGTTAGGTGATGTTAGGTGATGTTAGGTGATGTTAGGTGATGCCAGGTGACGTTAGGTGATGTTAGGTGATGTTAGGTGACGTTAGGTGATGTTGGGTGATGTTAGGTGATGTTAGGTGATGCTGGGTGATGTTAGGTGATGTTAGGTGATGTTGGGTGATGTTAGGTGATGTTAGGTGATGTTGGGTGATGTTAGGTGATGTTAGGTGATGTTAGGTGATGTTGGGTGATGTTAGGTGATGTTAGGTGATGTTGGGTGATGTTAGGTGATGTTAGGTGATGTTGGGTGATGTTAGTTGATGTTAGGTGATGTTGGGTGATGTTAGGTGATGTTAGGTGATGTTTGGTGATGTTAGGTGATGTTAGGTGATGTTAGGTGATGTTGGGTGATGTTAGGTGATGTTAGGTGATGTTAGGTGATGTTGGGTGATGTTAGGTGATGTTGGGTGATGTTAGGGTGACGCCAGGTGATGTTAGGTGACGCCAGGGTGATGCCAGTGACGCCAGTGATGCCAGGCTAGGATGCTAGGCGACGTTAGGCGACGCCAGGTTGCCAGGGTGACGCTAGGATGCCAGGGTGACGCTAGTGACGCCAGGCTAGGCTAGGGTTAGGCCAGGCTAGGCCAGGCCAGGTGACGCCAGGCTAGGCCAGGCCAGGCCAGGTTGTGAGGCCAGGTGAGGCTAGGGCCAGGCCAGGCCAGGCCAGGCCAGGCCAGGCCAGGCCAGGCTAGGCTAGGCTAGGTTAGGCCAGGCCAGGCCAGGCCAGGCCAGGCTAGGTTGCCAGGCTAGGCTAGCCAGGCCAGGCCAGGCCAGGCCAGGCCAGGCCAGGCCAGGCCAGGCCAGGCCAGGCCAGGCCAGGCCAGGCCAGGCCAGGCTAGGTTGTGGCCAGGCCAGGCCAGGCCAGGTTGTGAGGCCAGGCCAGGCCAGGCCAGGCCAGGCCAGGCCAGGCCAGGCCAGTTAGGCCAGGCCAGGTTAGGCCAGGTTGCCAGGCCAGGCCAGGTGCCAGGCCAGGCCAGGCCAGGCCAGCCAGGCCAGGTTAGGCCAGGCCAGGCCAGGCCAGGCCAGGCCAGGCCAGGGCCAGGCCAGGCCAGGCTAGCCAGGCCAGGCCAGGCCAGGCCAGGCCAGGCCAGGCTGTGGCCAGGCCAGGCCAGGCCAGGCCAGGCCAGGCCAGGCCAGGCTAGGCTAGGCCAGGCCAGGCCAGGCCAGGCCAGGCCAGGCCAGGCCAGGCCAGGCCAGGCTAGGCCAGGCCAGGCCAGGCCAGGCCAGGCCAGGCCAGGCTAGGCTAGGCCAGGCCAGGCCAGGCCAGGCCAGGCCAGGCCAGGCCAGGCCAGGTTAGGCTAGGCCAGGCCAGGCCAGGTTGTGCCAGGCCAGGCCAGGCCAGGCCAGGTTGTGGCCAGGCTAGGCCAGGCCAGGCTAGGCCAGGCCAGGCCAGGCCAGGCCAGGCCAGGCCAGGCCAGGCCAGGCCAGGCTAGGCCAGGCCAGGCCAGGTTGTGCCAGGCCAGGCCAGGCCAGGCCAGGGCCAGGCTAGGCCAGGCCAGGCCAGGCCAGGCCAGGCCAGGCCAGGCCAGGCCAGGCCAGGCCAGGCCAGGCCAGGCCAGGCCAGGCCAGGCCAGGCCAGGCCAGGCTAGGCCAGGCCAGGCCAGGCCAGGCCAGGCCAGGCCAGGCCAGGCCAGGCCAGGCCAGGCCAGGCCAGGCCAGGCCAGGCCAGGCCAGGCCAGGCCAGGCCAGGCCAGGCTAGGCCAGGCCAGGCCAGGCCAGGCCAGCCAGGCCAGGCCAGGCCAGGCCAGGCCAGGCCAGGCCAGGCCAGGCCAGGCCAGGCCAGGCCAGGCCAGGCTAGGCCAGGCTAGGCCAGGCCAGGCTAGGCCAGGCCAGGCCAGGCCAGGCCAGGTTGCCAGGCCAGGCCAGGCTAGGCCAGGTTGTGCTAGGCCAGGCCAGGCCAGGCCAGGCCAGGCCAGGCCAGGCCAGGCCAGGCTAGGCCAGGCCAGGCCAGGCCAGGCCAGGTTGGCTAGGCCAGGCTAGGCCAGGCCAGGCCAGGCCAGGCCAGGCCAGGCCAGGCCAGGCCAGGCCAGGCCAGGCCAGGCCAGGCCAGGCTAGGCCAGGCCAGGTTGCCAGGCCAGGCCAGGCCAGGCCAGGCCAGGCCAGGCCAGGCCAGGCCAGGCCAGGCCAGGCCAGGCCAGGCCAGGCCAGGCCAGGCCAGGCTAGGCCAGGCCAGGCCAGGCTAGGCCAGGCCAGGCCAGGCCAGGCCAGGCCAGGCCAGGCCAGGCTAGGCCAGGCCAGGCCAGGCCAGGCCAGGCCAGGCCAGGCCAGGCCAGGCCAGGCCAGGCCAGGCCAGGCCAGGCTAGGCCAGGCCAGGCCAGGCCAGGCCAGGCCAGGCCAGGCCAGGCCAGGCTAGGCCAGGCCAGGCCAGGCCAGGCCAGGCCAGGCCAGGCCAGGCCAGGCCAGGCCAGGCCAGGCCAGGCCAGGCCAGGCCAGGCCAGGCCAGGCTAGGCCAGGCTAGGCCAGGCCAGGCCAGGCCAGGCCAGGCCAGGCCAGGCCAGGCCAGGCCAGGCCAGGCCAGGCCAGGCCAGGCCAGGCCAGGCCAGGCCAGGCCAGGCCAGGCCAGGCCAGGCCAGGCCAGGCCAGGCCAGGCCAGGCCAGGGCCAGGCCAGGCCAGGCCAGGCCAGGCCAGGCCAGGCCAGGCCAGGCCAGGCCAGGCCAGGCCAGGCCAGGCCAGGCCAGGCCAGGCCAGGCCAGGCCAGGCCAGGCCAGGCCAGGCCAGGCTAGGCCAGGCCAGGCCAGGCCAGGCCAGGCCAGGCCAGGCCAGGCCAGGCCAGGCCAGGCCAGGCCAGGCCAGGCCAGGCCAGGCCAGGCCAGGCCAGGCCAGGCCAGGCCAGGCCAGGCCAGGCCAGGCCAGGCCAGGCCAGGCCAGGCCAGGCCAGGCCAGGCCAGGCCAGGCCAGGCCAGGCCAGGCCAGGCCAGGCCAGGCCAGGCCAGGCCAGGCTAGCCAGGCCAGGCCAGGCCAGGCCAGGCCAGGCCAGGCCAGGCCAGGCCAGGCCAGGCCAGGCCAGGCCAGGTTGGCCAGGCCAGGCCAGGCCAGGCCAGGCCAGGCCAGGCCAGGCCAGGCCAGGCCAGGCCAGGCCAGGCCAGGCCAGGCCAGGCCAGGCCAGGCCAGGCCAGGCCAGGCCAGGCCAGGCCAGGCCAGGCCAGGCCAGGCCAGGCCAGGCCAGGCCAGGCCAGGCCAGGCCAGGCCAGGCCAGGCCAGGCCAGGCCAGGCCAGGCCAGGCCAGGCCAGGCCAGGCCAGGCCAGGCCAGGCCAGGCCAGGCCAGGCCAGGCCAGGCCAGGCCAGGCCAGGCCAGGCCAGGCCAGGCCAGGCCAGGCCAGGCCAGGCCAGGGCCAGGCCAGGCCAGGCCAGGCCAGGCCAGGCCAGGCCAGGCCAGGCCAGGCCAGGCCAGGCCAGGCCAGGCTAGGCCAGGCCAGGCCAGGCCAGGCCAGGCCAGGCCAGGCCAGGCCAGGCCAGGCCAGGCCAGGCCAGGCCAGGCCAGGCCAGGCCAGGCCAGGCCAGGCCAGGCCAGGCCAGGCTAGGCCAGGCCAGGCCAGGCCAGGCCAGGCTAGGCCAGGCCAGGCCAGGCCAGGCCAGGCCAGGCTCAGGCCAGGCCAGGCCAGGCCAGGCCAGGTTGCCAGGCCAGGCCAGGCCAGGCCAGGCCAGGCCAGGCCAGGCCAGGCCAGGCCAGGTTGTGCCAGGCCAGGCCAGGCCAGGCCAGGTTGCCAGGCCAGGCCAGGCCAGGCCAGGCCAGGCCAGGCCAGGCCAGGCCAGGCCAGGCCAGGCCAGGCCAGGCCAGGCCAGGCCAGGCCAGGCCAGGCCAGGCCAGGCCAGGCTAGGCCAGGCCAGGCCAGGCCAGGCCAGGCCAGGCCAGGCCAGGCCAGGCCAGGCCAGGCTAGGCCAGGCCAGGCCAGGCCAGGCCAGGCCAGGCCAGGCCAGGCCAGGCTAGGCCAGGCCAGGCCAGGCCAGGCCAGGCTGGCCAGGCCAGGCCAGGCCAGGCCAGGCCAGGCCAGGCCAGGCCAGGCCAGGCCAGGTTGTGGCCAGGCCAGGCCAGGCTAGGCCAGGCCAGGCCAGGCCAGGCTAGGCCAGGCCAGGCCAGGCCAGGCCAGGCTGGCCAGGCCAGGCCAGGCCAGGCCAGGCCAGGTTGTGCCAGGCCAGGCTAGGCCAGGCCAGGCCAGGCCAGGCCAGGCTAGGCCAGGCCAGGCCAGGCCAGGCCAGGCCAGGCCAGGCCAGGCCAGGCCAGGCCAGGTTGTGCCAGGCCAGGCCAGGCCAGGCCAGGCCAGGCCAGGCCAGGCCAGGCCAGGCCAGGCCAGGCCAGGCCAGGCCAGGCCAGGCCAGGCCAGGCAGGCCAGGCCAGGCCAGGCCAGGCCAGGCCAGGCCAGGCCAGGCCAGGCCAGGCCAGGCCAGGCCAGGCCAGGCCAGGCCAGGCCAGGCCAGGCCAGGCCAGGCAGGCCAGGCCAGGCCAGGCCAGGCCAGGTTGTAGGCCAGGTTGTAGGCCAGGCCAGGCCAGGCCAGGCCAGGCCAGGCCAGGCCAGGCCAGGCTAGGCCAGGCCAGGCCAGGCTAGGCCAGGCCAGGCTAGGCCAGGCCAGGCCAGGCCAGGCCAGGCCAGGCCAGGCCAGGCCAGGCCAGGCCAGGCCAGGCCAGGCTAGGCCAGGCCAGGCCAGGCCAGGCCAGGCCAGGCCAGGCCAGGCCAGGCCAGGCCAGGCCAGGCCAGGCCAGGCCAGGCCAGGCTAGGCCAGGCCAGGCCAGGCCAGGCCAGGCTAGGCCAGGCCAGGTTGTGCCAGGCCAGGCCAGGCCAGGCCAGGCCAGGCCAGGCCAGGCCAGGCTAGGCCAGGCCAGGCCAGGCCAGGCCAGGCCAGGCCAGGCCAGGCCAGGCCAGGCCAGGCCAGGCCAGGCCAGGCCAGGCCAGGCCAGGCCAGGCCAGGCCAGGTTGTGCCAGGCCAGGCCAGGCCAGGCCAGGCCAGGCCAGGCCAGGCCAGGCCAGGCCAGGCCAGGCCAGGCCAGGCCAGGCCAGGCCAGGCCAGGCCAGGCCAGGCCAGGCCAGGCCAGGCCAGGCCAGGCCAGCCAGGCCAGGCCAGGCCAGGCCAGGCCAGGCCAGGCCAGGCCAGGCCAGGCCAGGCCAGGCCAGGCCAGGCCAGGCCAGGCCAGGCCAGGCCAGGCCAGGCCAGGCCAGGCCAGGCCAGGCCAGGCCAGGCCAGGCCAGGCCAGGCCAGGCCAGGCCAGGCCAGGCCAGGCCAGGCCAGGCCAGGCCAGGCCAGGCCAGGCCAGGCCAGGCCAGGCCAGGCCAGGCCAGGCCAGGCCAGGCCAGGCCAGGCCAGGCCAGGCCAGGCCAGGCCAGGCCAGGCCAGGCCAGGCCAGGCCAGGCCAGGCCAGGCCAGGCCAGGCCAGGCCAGGCCAGGCCAGGCCAGGCCAGGCCAGGCCAGGCCAGGCCAGGCCAGGCCAGGCCAGGCCAGGCCAGGCCAGGCCAGGCCAGGCCAGGCCAGGCCAGGCCAGGCCAGGCAGGCCAGGCCAGGCCAGGCCAGGCCAGGCCAGGCCAGGCCAGGCCAGGCCAGGCCAGGCCAGGCCAGGCCAGGCCAGGCCAGGCCAGGCCAGGCCAGGCCAGGCCAGGCCAGGCCAGGCCAGGCCAGGCCAGGCCAGGCCAGGCCAGGCCAGGCCAGGCCAGGCCAGGCCAGGCCAGGCCAGGCCAGGCCAGGCCAGGCCAGGCCAGGCCAGGCCAGGCCAGGCCAGGCCAGGCCAGGCCAGGCCAGGCCAGGCCAGGCCAGGCCAGGCCAGGCCAGGCCAGGCCAGGCCAGGCCAGGCCAGGCCAGGTTGTGGCCAGGCCAGGCCAGGCCAGGCCAGGCCAGGCCAGGCCAGGCCAGGCCAGGCCAGGCCAGGCCAGGCCAGGCCAGGCCAGGCCAGGCCAGGCCAGGGCCAGGCCAGGCCAGGCCAGGCCAGGCCAGGCCAGGCCAGGCCAGGCCAGGCCAGGCCAGGCCAGGCCAGGCCAGGCCAGGCCAGGCCAGGCCAGGCCAGGCCAGGCCAGGCTAGGCCAGGCCAGGCCAGGCTAGTGCCAGGCCAGGCCAGGCCAGGCCAGGCCAGGCCAGGCCAGGCCAGGCCAGGCCAGGCCAGGCCAGGCCAGGCCAGGCCAGGCCAGGCCAGGCCAGGCCAGGCCAGGCCAGGCCAGGCCAGGCCAGGCCAGGCCAGGCCAGGCCAGGCCAGGCCAGGCCAGGCCAGGCCAGGCCAGGCCAGGCCAGGCCAGGCCAGGCCAGGCCAGGCCAGGCCAGGCCAGGCCAGGCCAGGCCAGGCCAGGCCAGGCTGTGGCCAGGCCAGGCCAGGCCAGGCCAGGCCAGGCCAGGCTAGGCCAGGCCAGGCCAGGCCAGGCCAGGCCAGGCCAGGCCAGGCCAGGCCAGGCCAGCCAGGCCAGGCCAGGCCAGGCCAGGCCAGGCCAGGCCAGGCCACGCCAGGCCCGGCCAGGCCACGCCAGGCCAGGCCACGCCAGGCCAGGCTAGGCCAGGCCAGGCCAGGCCAGGCCAGGCCCGGCCAGGCCAGGCCAGGCCAGGCCAGGCCACGCCAGGCCAGGCCAGGCCAGGCCAGGCCAGGCCAGGCCAGGCCAGGCCAGGCCAGGCCAGGCCAGGCCAGGCCAGGCCAGGCCAGGCCAGGCTAGGCCAGGTTGGCCAGGCCAGGCCAGGCCAGGCCAGGCCAGGCCAGGCCAGGCCAGGCCAGGCCAGGCCAGGCCAGGCCAGGCCAGGCCAGGCCAGGCCAGGCCAGGCTAGCCAGGCCAGGCCAGGCCAGGCCAGGCCAGGCCAGGCCAGGCCAGGCCAGGCCAGGCCAGGCCAGGCCAGGCCAGGCCAGGCCAGGTTGGCCAGGCCAGGCTAGGCCAGGCCAGGCCAGGCCAGGCCAGGCCAGGCCAGGCCAGGCCAGGCCAGGCCAGGCCAGGCCAGGCCAGGCCAGGCCAGGCCAGGCCAGGCCAGGCTAGGCCAGGCCAGGCCAGGCCAGGCCAGGCCAGGCCAGGCCAGGCCAGGCCAGGCCAGGCCAGGCCAGGCCAGGCCAGGCCAGGCCAGGCCAGGCCAGGGCCAGGCCAGGCCAGGCCAGGCCAGGCCAGGCCAGGCCAGGCCAGGCCAGGCCAGGCCAGGCCAGGCCAGGCCAGGCCAGGCCAGGCCAGGCCAGGCCAGGCTAGGCCAGGCCAGGCCAGGCCAGGCCAGGCCAGGCCAGGCCAGGCCAGGCTAGGCCAGGCCAGGCCAGGCCAGGCCAGGCCAGGCCAGGCCAGGCCAGGCCAGCCAGGCCAGGCCAGGCCAGGCCAGGCCAGGCCAGGCCAGGCCAGGCCAGGCCAGGCTAGGCCAGGCCAGGCCAGGCCAGGCCAGGCCAGGCTAGGCCAGGCTAGGCCAGGCCAGGCCAGGCCAGGCCAGGCCAGGCCAGGCCAGGCCAGGCCAGGCCAGGCCAGGCCAGGCCAGGCCAGGCCAGGCCAGGCCAGGCCAGGCCAGGCCAGGCCAGGCCAGGCCAGGCCAGGCCAGGCCAGGCCAGGCTAGGCCAGGCCAGGCCAGGCCAGGCCAGGCCAGGCCAGGCCAGGCCAGGCCAGGCCAGGCCAGGTTGTGGCCAGGCCAGGCCAGGCCAGGCCAGGCCAGGCCAGGCCAGGCCAGGCCAGGCCAGGCCAGGCCAGGCCAGGCCAGGCCAGGCTAGGCCAGGCCAGGCCAGGCCAGGCCAGGCCAGGCCAGGCCAGGCCAGGCCAGGCCAGGCCAGGCCAGGCCAGGCTAGGCCAGGCCAGGCCAGGCCAGGCTAGGCCAGGCCAGGCCAGGCCAGGCCAGGCCAGGCCAGGCCAGGCTAGGCCAGGCCAGGCCAGGCTAGGCCAGGCCAGGCCAGGCCAGGCCAGGCTAGGCCAGGCTGCCAGGCCAGGCCAGGCCAGGCCAGGCCAGGCCAGGCCAGGCCAGGCCAGGCCAGGCCAGGCCAGGCCAGGCCAGGCCAGGCCAGGCCAGGCCAGGCCAGGCCAGGCCAGGCCAGGCCAGGCCAGGCCAGGCCAGGCCAGGCCAGGCCAGGCCAGGCCAGGCCAGGCCAGGCCAGGCCAGGCCAGGCCAGGCCAGGCCAGGCCAGGTTGTGCCAGGCCAGGCCAGGCCAGGCCAGGCCAGGCCAGGCCAGGCCAGGCCAGGCCAGGCCAGGCCAGGCCAGGCCAGGCCAGGCCAGGGGCCAGGCCAGGCCAGGCCAGGCCAGGCCAGGCCAGGCTGAAGCCAGGCCAGGCCAGGCCAGGCCAGGCCAGGCCAGGCCAGGCCAGGCCAGGCCAGGCCAGGCCAGGCCAGGCCAGGCCAGGCCAGGCCAGGCCAGGCCAGGCCAGGCCAGGCCAGGCCAGGCCAGGCCAGGTTGTGCCAGGCCAGGCCAGGCCAGGCCAGGCTAGGCCAGGCCAGGCCAGGCCAGGCCAGGCCAGGCCAGGCCAGGCCAGGCCAGGCCAGGCCAGGCCAGGCCAGGCCAGGCCAGGCCAGGCCAGGCCAGGCCAGGCCAGGCCAGGCCAGGCCAGGCCAGGCCAGGCCAGGCCAGGCCAGGCCAGGCCAGGCCAGGCCAGGCCAGGCCAGGCCAGGCCAGGCCAGGCCAGGCCAGGCCAGGGCCAGGCCAGGCCAGGCCAGGCCAGGCCAGGCCAGGCCAGGCCAGGCCAGGCCAGGCCAGGCCAGGCCAGGCTAGGCCAGGCCAGGCCAGGCTAGGCCAGGCCAGGCCAGGCCAGGCCAGGCCAGGCCAGGCCAGGCCAGGCCAGGCCAGGCCAGGCCAGGCCAGGCCAGGCCAGGCCAGGCCAGGCTGTGCCAGGCCAGGCCAGGCCAGGCCAGGCCAGGCCAGGCCAGGCCAGGCCAGGCCAGGCCAGGCCAGGCCAGGCCAGGCCAGGCCAGGCCAGGCCAGGCCAGGCCAGGCCAGGCCAGGCCAGGCCAGGCCAGGCCAGGTTGTGCCAGGCCAGGCCAGGCCAGGCCAGGCCAGGCCAGGCCAGGCCAGGCAGGCCAGGCCAGGCCAGGCCAGGCCAGGCCAGGCCAGGCCAGGCTGTGCCAGGCCAGGCCAGGCCAGGCCAGGCCAGGCCAGGCCAGGCCAGGCCAGGCCAGGCCAGGCCAGGCCAGGCCAGGCCAGGCCAGGCCAGGCCAGGCCAGGCCAGGCCAGGCCAGGCCAGGCCAGGCCAGGCCAGGCCAGGCCAGGCCAGGCCAGGCCAGGCCAGGCCAGGCCAGGCCAGGCCAGGCCAGCCAGGCCAGGCCAGGCCAGGCCAGGCCAGGCCAGGCCAGGCCAGGCCAGGCCAGGCCAGGCCAGGCCAGGCCAGGCTGTGGCCAGGCCAGGCCAGGCCAGGCCAGGCCAGGCCAGGCAGGCCAGGCCAGGCCAGGCCAGGCCAGGCCAGGCCAGGCCAGGCCAGGCCAGGCCAGGCCAGGCCAGGCCAGGCCAGGCCAGGCCAGGCCAGGCCAGGCCAGGCCAGGCCAGGCCAGGCCAGGCCAGGCCAGGCCAGGCCAGGCCAGCCAGGCCAGGCCAGGCCAGGCCAGGCCAGGCCAGGCCAGGCCAGGCCAGGCCAGGCCAGGCCAGGCCAGGCCAGGCCAGGCCAGGCCAGGCCAGGCCAGGCCAGGCCAGGCCAGGCCAGGCCAGGCCAGGCCAGGCCAGGCCAGGCCAGGCCAGGCCAGGCCAGGCTAGGCCAGGCCAGGCCAGGCCAGGCCAGGCCAGGCCAGGCTAGGCCAGGCCAGGCCAGGCCAGGCCAGGCCAGGCCAGGCCAGGCCAGGCCAGGCCAGGCCAGGCCAGGCCAGGCCAGGCCAGGCCAGGCCAGGCCAGGCCAGGCCAGGCCAGGCCAGGCCAGGCCAGGCCAGGCCAGGCCAGGTTGTGGCCAGGCCAGGCCAGGCCAGGCCAGGCCAGGCCAGGCCAGGCCAGGCCAGGCCAGGCCAGGCCAGGTTGTGCCAGGCCAGGCCAGGCCAGGCCAGGCCAGGCCAGGCCAGGCCAGGCCAGGCCAGGCCAGGCCAGGCCAGGCCAGGCCAGGCCAGGCCAGGCCAGGCCAGGCCAGGCCAGGCCAGGCCAGGCCAGGCTGTGCCAGGCCAGGCCAGGCCAGGCCAGGCCAGGCCAGGCCAGGCCAGGCCAGGCCAGGCCAGGCCAGGCCAGGCCAGGCCAGGCCAGGCCAGGCCAGGCCAGGCCAGGCCAGGCCAGGCCAGGCCAGGCCAGGCCAGGCCAGGCCAGGCCAGGCCAGGCCAGGCCAGGCCAGGCCAGGTTGGCCAGGCCAGGCCAGGCCAGGCTAGGCTAGGCCAGGCCAGGCCAGGCCAGGCCAGGCCAGGCCAGGCCAGGCCAGGCCAGGCCAGGCCAGGCCAGGCCAGGCCAGGCCAGGCCAGGCCAGGCCAGGCCAGGCTAGGCCAGGCCAGGCCAGGCCAGGCCAGGCCAGGCCAGGCCAGGCCAGGCCAGGCCAGGCCAGGCCAGGCCAGGCCAGGCCAGGCCAGGCCAGGCCAGGCCAGGCCAGGCCAGGCCAGGCCAGGCCAGGCCAGGCCAGGCCAGGCCAGGCCAGGCCAGGCCAGGCCAGGCCAGGCCAGGCCAGGCCAGGCCAGGCCAGGCCAGGCCAGGCCAGGCCAGGCCAGGCCAGGCCAGGCCAGGCCAGGCCAGGCCAGGCCAGGCCAGCCAGGCCAGGCCAGGCCAGGCCAGGCCAGGCCAGGCCAGGCCAGGCCAGGCCAGGCCAGGCCAGGCCAGGCCAGGCCAGGCCAGGCCAGGCCAGGCCAGGCCAGGCCAGGCCAGGCCAGGCCAGGCCAGGCCAGGCCAGGGCCAGGCCAGGCCAGGCCAGGCCAGGCCAGGCCAGGCCAGGCCAGGCCAGGCCAGGCCAGGCCAGGCCAGGTTGTGGCCAGGCCAGGCCAGGCCAGGCCAGGCTAGGCCAGGCCAGGCCAGGCCAGGCCAGGCCAGGCCAGGCCAGGCCAGGCCAGGCCAGGCCAGGCCAGGCCAGGCCAGGCCAGGCCAGGCCAGGCCAGGCCAGGCCAGGTTGTGCCAGGCCAGGCCAGGCCAGGCCAGGCCAGGCCAGGCCAGGCCAGGCCAGGCCAGGCCAGGCCAGGCCAGGCCAGGCCAGGCCAGGCCAGCCAGGCCAGGCCAGGCCAGGCTTGTGGCCAGGCCAGGCCAGGCCAGGCCAGGCCAGGCCAGGCCAGGCCAGGCCAGGCCAGGCCAGGCCAGGCCAGGCCAGGCCAGGCCAGGCCAGGCCAGGCCAGGCCAGGCCAGGCCAGGCCAGGCCAGGCCAGGCCAGGCCAGGCCAGGCCAGGCCAGGCCAGGCCAGGCCAGGCCAGGCCAGGCCAGGCCAGGCCAGGCCAGGCCAGGCCAGGCCAGGCCAGGCCAGGCCAGGCCAGGCCAGGCTTGTGGCCAGGCCAGGCCAGGCCAGGCCAGGCCAGGCCAGGCCAGGCCAGGCCAGGCCAGGCCAGGCCAGGCTGCCAGGCCAGGCCAGGCCAGGCCAGGCCAGGCCAGGCCAGGCCAGGCCAGGCCAGGCCAGGCCAGGCCAGGCCAGGCCAGGCCAGGCCAGGCCAGGCCAGGCCAGGCCAGGCCAGGCCAGGCCAGGCCAGGCCAGGTTGTGGCCAGGCCAGGCCAGGCCAGGCCAGGCTAGGCCAGGCCAGGCCAGGCCAGGCCAGGCCAGGCCAGGTTGTGCCAGGCCAGGCCAGGCCAGGCTAGGCCAGGCCAGGCCAGGCCAGGCCAGGCCAGGCCAGGCCAGGCCAGGCCAGGCCAGGCCAGGCCAGGCCAGGCCAGGCCAGGCCAGGCCAGGCCAGGCCAGGCCAGGCCCGGCCACGCCAGGCCCGGCCAGGCCACGCCAGGCCAGGCCACGCCAGGCCAGGCTAGGCCAGGCCAGGCCAGGCCAGGCCAGGCAAGGCCAGGCCAGGCCAGGCCAGGCCAGGCCACGCCAGGCCAGCCAGGCCAGGCCAGGCCAGGCCAGGCCAGGCCAGGCCAGGCCAGGCCAGGCCAGGCCAGGCCAGGCCAGGCCAGGCCAGGCCAGGCCAGGCCAGGCCAGGCCAGGCCAGGCCAGGCCAGGCCAGGCTAGGCCAGGCCAGGCCAGGCCAGGCCAGGCCAGGCCAGGCCAGGCCAGGCCAGCCAGGCCAGGCCAGGCCAGGCCAGGCCAGGCCAGGCCAGGCCAGGCTTGTGCCAGGCCAGGCCAGGCCAGGCCAGGCCAGGCCAGGCCAGGCCAGGCTGTGGCCAGGCCAGGCCAGGCCAGGCCAGGCCAGGCCAGGCCAGGCCAGGCCAGGTTGTGTTGTGTGTGCAGGCCAGGCCAGGTT
>NC_066536.1:0-135000 GCF_024679095.1 Eriocheir sinensis
ACCATGGTGACATGACGCACCCTTGTCTTAAGCCCACTTTTATCTCAAAATGTTCACTTGTTTCTCCAGTAATTTTGACACATGCAGATGCATCTTCATAGAAAGACTTTATTGCACTAAGCAGTTTTCCTCTCACACCATAAATCTTTAAAACATCCCACAATGCAGTCCAATCGACTCTGTCATAAGCTTTTTCCAAATCCATGAAGGCAGCGTATAGTTTCTTTCCTTTTGCTATTATTTTTTCTACTACCATCATGAAGGGAAATATCTGATCCACACATCCCCTTCCCTTCCTGAAGCCTCCTTAAATAAATAAATATATATATATATATATATATATATATATATATATATATATATATATATATATATATATATATATATATATATATATATATATATGTGTGTGTGTGTGTGTGTGTGTGTGTGTACATACAGAGATATATATTATTATTATTATTATTATTATTATTATTAACCCCTTCAATACAAGCAGACAAAACATAACCTCCATGCCATATCCTGGTTTTACAGACTACGTAGAATAGTCCAATGACCATGACGCACATACAGCGTCTCTAGGATATGGTTCGAGAGATGAAATGACTCATATACTGCGTCATGGTACTGAAGAGGTTATTATTATTATTATTATTATTATTATTATTATTATTATTGCTATTATTATTATTATTATTATTATTATTATTATTATCATTGCTATTATTATTATTATTATTATTATTATTATTATTATTATTATTATTATTATTATTACTATTACTTCATCAGCATTATCATCATCATCATTATTTCTCTCCTCCTCCTCCTCCTAGCTATTATAAAATATACTACTACTACTACTACTACTACTACTACTACTACCACTACCACCACCACCACTATTACTACTACTATGAGAGAGAGAGAGAGAGAGAGAGAGAGAGAGAGAGAGAGAGAGAGAGAGAGAGAGAGAGATTTACATAGATTTACATAGAAAATCAGACCACACAGACCCCATGGTTCAGACTTGGTGGTCTGTCCTTAAACCTAAGTGATTTTACATTAATCAGAAGACTCCAAAACGTTGCATTTCTACTCTAGTTGATATTAAGTTGAAGGAAGTGACGGTCGAGCTTAGTTGAAGGAAGTGACGGTCGAGCTTGAGAGAGAGAGAGAGAGAGAGAGAGAGAGAGAGAGAGCCCTAATCGTAAAGAATGGGTACAATGGCATACCTCTGCGCCATTCCAGGAACAGGGCTATTTTGGAAAACAAAACATTGTGATAAAAAGAACACAATGTTATCTCGCTTCCCTGGCGCCGGGGCACCTTGGCGACTCTTAGACGTAATAAGGAAAAGTACATATATCAAAATCATATTGATACAAAAAGCTCCCTTGCTTCGACTTTCGCATAAAATGAATATAAAACTAAGGAGAGAGAGAGAGAGAGAGAGAGAGAGAGAGAGAGAGAGAGAGAGAGAGGGAGAGAGAGACGATCAAATATACGTGTATGTATGTGTGTGTGTGTACCTTTTTATATTGAGGTCTGTGGTAGCAAACATCTTCCCTATCCTTAGTTAAATCATTTACAACGATATTATTATTTCAATCAAACATCACTGTATTCATTGCTGCACGTTATGTTGGTAATTTTCTACTCTTCCCAAATTTATTTAATATCTAGTTTTACTGATCACGTGAACTTTCGCCTAAACTTTCCATGGCCTGCAGAACCATGTTATGTATTTTTTGGTCTGCCATCCCAGATTAATTATGCCAGGCGTGTCTTACATGTGACTCCACCAAGGCTGAATATAAGCACGTACGAATTCAGGCTCTGGTCGCACTGGAGGCTGCTGGCTTCCTGTTAAATATTTCCTAACGTTCTGCAAGAGTGACTGGAGGTAGATTTTTGTGGTCTGTTCCGTTGATCGTGAAAACATCGCATGTGTGTCTCAGAGGTCAGCCTCCTTGAGGAGGTAGATGTCATAAAAAAATATTCCAGGTGCATACTTCATGATCAACGGGAGGTGGTTACATCATGGAACAGACTAGCGTTCTTAAACCATTGCTTTCTGTGTTACCTATATAACTGGCCTTGTTAGCCACAGAAAACGTCCTATGGCTGGGCTGGGGGTGGACGGAGGAAGAGAGGGATGTGTCATACGCCCTGGCTGGCCGCTCAGTTGCTCGCTGCCTCGGTAACCGCTCTAATATATCCTCATTGCGTGTTCATGCAGCTGAGTTGAGTTGAGTTGAGTTGAATTGTTTATTTTACACGGTGAGAGAATCCTCCTGTGAGCGTTTGCAAGAGAATAGCAACACTGGCGAACGTGGAAAAATATATATAAAAAAAAAAAGGAAAATAGCTTAGCGACCTCCCCGCCAACTCAGGTGCATGACTCACCGGCGATGCGTCAAGGTTACGTCCAGCACCCCCTCACCCCTCCCCTCTCAGCCCGTCCCTCCTCTCCCTCTCGTCCCATCACCCCTTCCTTCCTCTGCCTCCCCTCCCAGCCCCTTCCTGCATCCCCTCCCTTCTCTGTCTCTCTCCCACACCCCCTTCCCTCCTCTCCTAACCCATCCCTGCACCGCTTCCCTCCTCTATCTCCCCTCCGCATCCTCTGCTCCCCGCCCCTCCCCGCCCGTCCCTGCCACCTGCTCCACTTCACTGATTTCCCGGCGGCTCGTGAACCGCTAACACCTGGGCCTCGAGGCAAAATCACGACCGTAGCAGGAAGGTCGCTCCCCGGTGTCGACTCCACCATGAGCGGCTGACGCGTCCCTTCACTGCCCTGTCGAGTCTCATAATGGGCTTATATGGGTAAAGTAGTTTGGTTGTCGTATATGGCGCGAGGTCATCCGGCCACACCGCCACCGCGCGCCACTGCCGTCTTTTAAGTCCTGTCGTGGTGGTCGTCCGTTCTCTCTAGGCGTGCATCGACGTCCTCCTTCGCTGTGTATGAGACGGAGGAAGTCATGAGTATAGTGAGCCGCCAGCACTTAGATTGACTGTTTCCTATGGCGATGTCCCTCAGTTCCTGCACCCACACTTCCCCTCCCTAGCTGACTCCCACCCTCCAGTGCCTACACATACTTGGCACCGTTTTCGTAGGGGTTTGGTGCATTTTCAGGGCTAGTTTAATGACCCTGGTGATAGCTTGACCTTTCTTTTTTACCATGGACGTGAAAAACCCCTCATGAAAACCTGGTTAATCCTCTTTTCGGCCTTTGGAAATAGTTACTGTAAGAGTCGCATGCGTCGGAGAATAACGCCCTTGGTCCCGCCTCTCTCTCCCTGTTAACCTTCCACCATCCTCCCCTCTCTCCCTCACCGCCCTCACTCATTTCCAGTTCCCTCAGAGTATAGTCTCCTCGCGGACGTCTATTGGTGATATATAGTTTATTTAGCATATCTCAAACATGTGTGGTTGATAATACGCAAAGAAATGGTCAGTAAAAGTATATTCTCATTTCTAAAGACGAGAGATCTAAGTATATAACCGTTCCCTTTGAGCACTGTGAAGCGAAAGACAACGAATGCAAGAGAAAAATGAAAGCTCGTGTGGCGGCATTCATCCAGTCCAGTCGACGCAACCGAAGGGGTGGAGAGAGAGAGAGAGAGAGAGAGAGAGAGAGAGAGAGAGAGAGAGAGAGAGAGAGAGAGAGAGAGAGAGAGAGAGGAAGGAGGGAAGGAAGGGAGAGGAGAGAGGACGGGGATGGGGGAGGAAGATCACAGACAACCGCACTCCGCCATTTTTAAAACCCAGAATGAGTGAGCGTAGTACGGGGCATTTAAACCCTTCTACTACGTCCTGTTAGAGTCACGGGAATGGGCCGCCGCTCGTAGCCTTGGCGGGTGTATGCGGGGAGTGTAGCGCCTGGTGGGACATCTCCTGCATGACTGACTGACTGTGCGCCTCGCCTCGCTGCCGTGTGTGAGGGAGGCGGAGGCGGCGGCCACATCGAAGTGCTCGGAGCCAGTCTCAACGCCGCAGTGGCTTAGTGGTGTCGCGTTGCACGGCCTCCTACGAACCGTCTATCCCCACGGACGGATTGCAGGATATATATTACTCTCCCGAACGGTGAGGATGGGGATGTAAGAACTGAGGAGCGCAGTCTTGATTCCCACGAGTGATTGATTTCCTCCGGGTGACGTTTGGAGGAAAAAAAAACAATACCTAAATGTGTGAGTCATGATTGTTTACATGTGATTGTGATGTATATCAGAACTGAGGAGGCGCGGTTTTGATTCGCATGAGTGATTGATTTCCAGCGGGTGACAATTGGAGGGAAAAAAAAGACTTGGTTCTGCCTCGGTATACGGTTATGTGTGAGTCATAATTGTTTACGTGTGACTGTGATGTTTTTAAGAAGTGAGGAGCCGCGGTTTTGATTCGCACGAGTGATTGATTTCCTCCGGGTGACAATTGGAGGGAAAAAAAAGACTTAGTTCTGCCTCGGTATGCGTTTATGTGTGAGTCACGATTGTTTACGTGTGCTTACGGAGGCGAGGCTTTGTTGACGCCTTCCTCGAGTCTGTGGTTAGTGTTGGTGTTGGTGGTGTTGGCTGCACATTTGTTTTATCACGTATTATATATTGAGAGCCGCCCTTCACTTCCTCGTCCTGCATGCACGTCGCGAAGGTAGACCCAATGACGTGTTCCAGATTAAGCAAATGTGTGTGCGTGTGTGTGTGTGTGTGTGTGGGCGGCCCGTGGGCGTGGCGGGGGCGACTTGGGTCTATTGACTGACACACCGCGGCAGACATTTGTGAAATTTGCTCGCACACACACACACACACACACACACACACACACACACACACACACACACACACGTATTTACCAGTTTACATGTATGAGAGAAATTTACACAGATTTACATATATATTCTGACCACACGGACGCTATGGCCCAGACCAGATGGTCCATCCTTAAACCTAAGTAAAATTGCATCAATAGAATGTCACCAAGAATTTCAATTTCTACTTTAGCGAATATTAACTTGACGGAAGTGTCGGTCGAGCTGTTTTTTAAATGACTCGGTCGTACTGCACTGGACCACTGAGGGCGGGAGCTTATTCCTTCTCGCACTACAACGTTGGTGAAGAAAAAATGGTGCAGTCTGAATTTACTTGTTTACTAAGTTTTGTGGCATTATTTCTTCTTCGGAACGTGTCATCGATCATAAACTGTGGATTTGCCCACATTCGTAATGAGTATTTTGAAACATTCGATCGCTTTTCCTCAATAGAACAGGCTAAGAGATGAGAGCCTTTCGTTGTAAGGGTTGTTGCGCAAGGAAGAGATCATCTGTTGCCCTACGCTGAACGCTTTTATGGAGAGAGAGAGAGAGAGATCTTGGTATCGTGTTAGCTTTATCCTTCTATATGTCTGGCTGATGGTTCGTCTGTCAAACTAAATGCAGGTGTCTTTGAGATGAGTGCGAGGGGGCGGCGGGGTCAGGGAGGTCACGCCAGGGTGGAGGCTGGATGGATGGGAAGAGAAGGCCGCGGCGGGGTGAGTCATCGCCTGTGAAAGCTTCTAGTCTGTGTAGTCTCAAAAACCTCGGCGCCTCGGTTCTCCTGTTTGAAAAGTCCCTCATAGAAGTTGCTGCTGGGCTTTTCATTGACTATTTTGTGATGTTGGTGATATTTTTACACGACCTCTGCGTCATGAGCGGGAAAATCACCCATGAGATCCCGGTTAATCTTCTCAGTAAGCCCGTATTCTTAAACGTATCGACGCCTCAGTTTGCCTGTTTGAAAAGCCTCTCGTACGTGAAGTTTCTGGGCTTTCCATGGATTGTCTGACACGACCTCTGCACCATGAGCGGGAAAATCACCCATGAAATCCCGGTTAATCTTCTTAATAAGCCCGTATTCTTAAGCGTATCGACGCCTCAGTTCGCCTGTTGGAAAAGCCTCTCGTGCGTGAAGTTTCTGGGCTTTTCATGGACTGTTTTGTGATCCTGGTGATATTTTTGCACTGCCTCTGCACCATGAACGGGAAAATCACCCATCCTTGAAAACCCGGTTAATCTTCCCCGTGGCCTCGGGAAATAGTCATAATTGGTATATTCCTTTCAACAATTCGGCGCCCAAGCAAGCTCACCTATTTGACACGGTTTTCATAGGAGTTGTCGGGGGCATTTCCAGGAGTAGTTTGATGACCCTGGTGGTAGTCTGACCCTTCCTCTGCACCAAGAACCCGATTGATCTTCTTTTTGGCCTTTGGAAATAGTTGGCGTGAGATACAGAGGAAGGGTCTAACTACCAGATGACCCATAGTACTACCCCTGGAAATGCCCCCTAAAACTCCTATACGAAAGCCTTGTCAAATATGTGTGCTTGGGCGACGAAATGTGTAACGAAGAATACGACGCTATCTGTTTTGCTCACTGACTAGGAGGTCGACTCGCAGCTTTCAGAACACTGTCGCGTGCTGAGAGTCCAGAAGGAATACATATGGATGGCTTGGCTTGGCTCGCCCTCCCCGTCCCCTCCACGCCACATATAAGGCCTAGCAACGTGATGGGAATAGAGGAGGTTGTTCAGGCTATCATTTCAATCCCTGTCTTTTCCTTCACCTCCTATAGATTGGTTTATATTATTGTAATCCTATTTTTATTTCCATTTCCTCTACCTTTACTTACCTCTTCTTCCTCCTCCTTCTTTCTCTTCTTTCTTCTTCCTCCTCCTCTTCCCTTTTCCCTTCTAGCTTTCTTTTTATTTTTGTATTCCTATGTTTCTTTCCTTCCTACCTTTACCTACTTCTTCTCCTCCTCCTCCTCCTCCTCCACTTGTTTTCGTATCGATTGAACGCCTCAGGTGATAAGATTGGTCCTCCAGGGAATTTAGATAACGATTAGTCAGTCACCGAGGCCCATACGCCGAGAGAGAGAGAGAGAGAGAGAGAGAGAGAGAGAGAGAGAGAGAGAGAGAGAGAGAGAACATCGGCACTATATAGCAGTGAAGGACGTTGCTGCATTTTCTTCTCTTCTCTCAACTTCGCTTCCTCCTCCTCCTTTTCTCCTCCTCCTCCTCCTCCTCCTCCTCCTCTATTATCGTTAGTGGTGTGAAGGTAGGCAAGGCTGCTGCTGCTGCTGCTGTGTGTGTGTGTGTGTGTGTGTGTGTGTGTGTGTGTGTGTGTGTGTGTGTCATGACGCAGTGAGTTTCCGGCAGTATAATGTATAAATTAATAAAACTCTCTCTCTCTCTCTCTCTCTCTCTCTCTCTCTCTCTCTCTCTCTCTCTCTCTCTCTCTGCGAAGTGTAATGTATAAGCTTCGGGCTCACACACACACACACACACACATACACATACACACACTATCTCTCGCGTCATTCCTGCCTTGCCTTCTTCGTATAGTCAGCGGTGAATGTGTAGTAGTCGTAACGGGGGTTGTGGGGGAGTGGGGGTGGGGGGCGCAAGATGGAAGGGAGGGGCACATGTTACCACCGCCGTCCGCCTGGCTTCAGTAGTTGTGGAGGTGGTGTCTCCTGCGGCGGTGAAGGTGGTGGTGGTGATATGCAAGTGGCCAGTTGTAGTGTCGTGAATATCGGTGGAGTTGTGATACGGTTACTAATTTTCTCTCATATTGTGATGTGTATCCGATGTGACTCCTCTGTGCGTTCAAAAAACGTTCATAACAATAGCCCCAAAACGTTTAATAATACGAGTGTACGTTTGCCTCGGGTGGTAGTGATGTGTGTGTGTGTGTGTGGCCGCCTATACCAGCATGTAATGAAGGGAAATATAAGTATAGACTGATATATAGATAGATAATAGATAGTGTGTGTGTCCGTGTGTGTTTGTGTGTGTGTGTGTGTGTGTGTGTGTGTGTGTGTGTGTGTGTGTGTGTGTGAATTGTTTTGATTATTTTTGCAAACCCATAATTCGTTTTTTTGGGGGTGCTGAGAAAAGTAAGTAGTTGTTTGTGTTTCCAGTGTTGTCAATCTCCTAAAGCTGCTACGAATTGCTTATATTATTTTTTCAAGCTAGAATTCGTGTTTTGAGGCTGAGAAAAGCAAGTAGGTATAGTTGTGTTCCTTTCGTGTAATCAACTAGTATTGTTTTGAGTGTCGCTGGTGTTGTGTTTGAAGGAGTCGATCGCTTTCATCACATGCTCATTACTGTTATTCTTAATGTGTATGTTCCCGCACCTCTCAAGTAATGTGGCGTTGACAGTTAGGCTGAGAGAATTCTGTGAGCAGTTAGTTGGGTTTCCAGTGCACTCAGTCTCCAAAACCTGCTACGAATGAATTGCTCAGGTTATTTTTGCAAGATAGAATTCGGTTTAAACCGCGACTGTGTGTGTGTGTGTGTGTGTGTATGTGTGTGTGTTTAGGCACGTGCGTGGGCATACCTGCTCAATTCTTTTTTTTTCTTTATAATCATGCAAGGTGTTTCCTCCCCGTGATCAGAGAGAGAGAGAGAGAGAGAGAGAGAGAGAGAGAGAGAGAGAGAGAGATTAAAATAGCATCAAACCTTAACAGAAACTCAACCAAACCGTATTTTCGTGACGAAGAGCTTCCCAGAGTAGTCTATAAGAGGTTAGTTAGGACGGCGAAAGGAGAACGAAGCGATGCGTGAGAGAAAAGGTGAGGAGAGAGAGAGAGAGAGAGAGAGAGAGAGAGAGAGAGAAGTGAAAGGGAGGCTGTCAAAGAGGGGGAGAGAGGGAAGTGTTGAACCAAATATGGAGGTGAAGAAAGGAATGGTGATGATGGTGTTGAAATGGTGATAATAGTGGTGGTGGTGGTGGTGGAGGGAGTCACTATACACAACACTAGGCACCTTTAATCACCCTTTCCTCTGCCTTTATTGCCTCCTCCTCCTCCTCCTCCTCCTCTTCCTCCTCCGCCATGAACAGGTGCCCAAAAGTGTATAGTGTCAATACCATATTTGGCTTAACTTCTCTCTATCAGTGATAATTTATGCATACCAAGGTCACACACACACACACACACACACACACACACACACACACACACACACAGTATCCAGTTATCCATGTATATATCAATCTATACGTATTTCCTTCAATTCCATGCTAGTATAGGCGCCCAAACTGATTATTTAAATTTTATCTTTTCACAGGAAGGTCCCAGGAAATGGAGACTTAAATTATGCCACTAGGGCACAATACTCGTACATTACACGGTGAAGGAATGTGTGCTTTACTAATATGAGTGGAGCAACAGAAACATCATAATATAGACGTCAACTACATCCTCCGTCCATGCACTAGATAAAGGATTTCCTGGTTATAATCTCCTTTACGGCCTCTGGAAATTGTTGCTGTGAATGCGTTAATATGATGGCGCCCAAGCACACACACACATTTCACAAGGCTTTCGTAAGAGTTGTGAGCCTTTCCATCGGTATATTTTCATGACCCTGACGGTATAGCATAGTATGACGACAAATTCCTCCCTCTTCTTCCTTTCATCATCAATCTCTAACGCTCTTTTTTCCTTTAAGGCACAACGACACTCTTCTGTTTATCATCTTTTTATCACCATCTTTACTTCTCCTGCGGCCGTCACTCAAGACTTCATATTTACCTCCGTCGACGGCGCCTCTCACGTGCATGCCGCCCCTGTCTTCTTTGCCGAGGCTAAGGGACGCCTGCCACTTGTACTTCAGCCGGGAAACCTAGTGGACAGAACGAAGCTTAATTCTGTATACCATGAACACGAAAAAACAACAACACTCACACAAGAACCTAATTTATTCATCTTCTCGGCGTTTGGAAATACCTGTTGATGTGAGAGGCGGAAGAGTATCGAGCTATATAAAAGTCTCTGCTGAACATGACGCAAGTTGAAGCCCTTGTTGTTAAGCGTTTCGGCGCCTCTGTTCCTCTGTTTGAAAAGGCTCTCTGAGAAGTAGCTGTTTTTTTGTGATGCTTGTGATAGTTTTACCCGACTTCTGCACCTCGAACGGGAAAAACACCCATGAGAATCCGGTTAATCTGTTCCCCTGTTTGAAAAGCCTCTCTCAGAAATAGCTGTTTTTTGTGATGCTGGTGATAGTTATACCCGACTTCTGCACCTCGAACGGGAAAAACACCCATGAGAACCCGGTTAACCTTCTCTGTGGCCTTGGGAAATCGTTGTAATGGGAGCCCGATGCGTTTAAAAGTATGGACCTTAATCCGAAGCGTAACGTCAGGCAGGAGTCCTCAGGCTGGTTGGCGAACGAAGACGCTCCGTGCTGAGGTAGACCACAGCGAGATTTTAAAGATTCACAAACAGCTTGTACCCCGTTGAAGAGAGCGAGAGATTGAGGGGACTGGGGTGGTGGGTGGGGAGATTGAACTTGTACTGTAGTCTGTTTTTTGGGTCATATTCGGAAGCTCCACCTACTCTTTTGACCTCTCTCTTGACCTCTCGTTCTGTTTTATTTTATTAGAGCAGCGTCTGGCGGGCCCCTTTGTTACTGCTTTTGTTCCTTGCCTCCCTTGACGTAATAAATAAAAATAGCTAGGAGGGACAAAACGCTTGGCTCACAAAACTGCCGATGGACATAACCATGAACCCACGACCTCTACAAAAGCCTTATCAAATGTGACGGTGCGTAAGATCGATATTATCAAACTTTTCGAAGGCTTAGTGACTCCATCTATTTCCAAAGGCTCTCGCAGGAGTTATTGTTGTCGGGGTTTCAATGGGTGGTGGTTTCCTGAGTCTGGCGGTATAGTTTTGCAAGGCCTCCGCGCTGTGAACGGGGAAAGCACTCACGAGAACCCGACGTACGTAGCTCCTCTGTGGCCCTGGAAAACGTTCGTAGCAGGAGCACGAACGTTTGATAATGCGTGTGTAAGCTTCGAAAGGTTTGAGAATCTACGACCTCTGGACTAATTCATTCTTTATTCTTTGTAGCGTTCGTAGGTGTAAGGCGGCGAAAATATTATGTAATCCTGTGTGTGTGTATGTGTGTGTGTGTGTGTGTGTGTGTGTGTGTGTGTGTGTGTGTCATTTTTTCTCCCTTCTTACATTTGTGTCACTCGGGAAGTCGTACAAGTTAGTCATTCTCTCTCTCTCTCTCTCTCTCTCTCTCTCTCTCTCTCTCTCTCTCTCTCTCTCTCTCTCTCTCTCCCCGTTCGGTTATCACACTTATTTTCTACTCCTAAGGCCATTTTTTTTGCCGGTAATGAGCAGTTTTCGTCGCCAAATAAAAACCTTCAGTGTACATTACTATACGTACGTACGCCTGTGGTCTTTTTTCAGCGTAGCTTTGTATAGGATTCTCGCATTTGTTTTAACCACTTGATATGGGGCCTCTAGGCAGTTGTTGTTGTTGTTTTTGTTTTCTCTGTTTTATTGTTTATCTTGTGTTCTTCTTTTCTCTTTGTTATTACATTCTGCTGTTTTCTTTTTCGTTGGTGTTGGCCTAGCTTGCTTTGGGTTTGGTGTTAGGTCCAGTGTAGTACTGCTATTCCGCTTTCCTTCACAATATAAGCTACATCAGAATACTACACGAGTTCTTGTTTCCCCGTTGAAGGTCTTTGTAACCCAGTAAGGGGACTTGTTTCATCTTTCCCACGAGTGCAAGCCAGCCAACACCTCGCTCCCCCCCGCACCGGCTGAACCTGTGACTCATATTACCTTAGGTTCCCTCCGACTACCCGCCTCACTGTCCCATCTTGTCTTTACTACCCGCCAAAAGAGAGGTCAGTTCCGGGTGGAGAGGTGTCTTGATGTTCTCCCGTCTTGAATGAGTTTAAGTCGTAGCTAGCAGGAGGAAATACAGACGAAGGAAGGAAGGCTGTTACAGAGTTTACCAGCTGAGGGGATGAAAGAATGAAGATGCTGGTTAACTCTTGCATAAATGATTTGAAGAAAATAGTGATGGGCAAGAGTACAGAGACAGCAGGGGATTTAATTAATGAGATAACTTAACTTCCTTCCTCATATCTTTTTTCTCTACGCATGTATTTTTTTATTATTTTTCTGATCCACTTCTTTTCAAGGTTTGCTTATAAGTTTGTTGATGAAAGACTGCTAAGTTACTGTATTGGTGTGTTGGGAATATCATGTATCCTAACGGTGACAGAGGGATGAGTAACGCGATAGAGGAGTCAAGTTTCGTGACTCACTCAGGAAATGCTTGTCGGAGTGGTACTAAACAAACTCCTCCGTATCGCCTTATCTCGGAATGTGCCTCCCTACCTCCCTCCCTCCCGCCCGCCAATGTAACGTTTAGAGAACCTCACCATCCGGTCCCTCCCTTTCACCTAGCCATTCTTACCTATTTGTAATCACCTCACATCTATAATTACAGTCTATACACAGTGCAGCTCTTGTACTAAACCAATTAATTCCTGCAATGATAGCATCTCCACTGACGTCAATATTCTTCCCTTTCCAGGCATTTGGTCATAGTGGCTGATCAACGCTGCGCTGTGCCGTGGCTGTCACCGCCGTGTGCCAGCGTCAAGCCAAGTAGGTCACTTGACATGAAATGTTGTGTGAGTCAAGGGACGAGAGTGCGAGCATGAGTAAGGGCGTCGCCTCGTCTGTGGGCCCGTGGGCGGCTGCGGGACTTGTCAGCGACAGGAGTCCGCCCCTGGCTGAGCCATGACCTGCCCGGGCTGTCATGCCACCGCCAACCACCGACCAAGCCTGGCCGCCCGCCTCCCCCGCCCAGTTGGCCTCCGCCCTGCTCGCCTCCTTTCAGCGCATGACTTCATCGGCCAGACTCCTCCTAGTTGGGTGCTTCCAGTGTGAGTTCCTGAAGGCGGGGTGCTGGAGGCGGCAGGAAGAACACGATGGCGCGTGGTTCGACTGTGATAAGGTAGGCTGGCTCGACACTCTTAGCGTAGAGTAGCGGGCTTTTTTTTTATTATTTTTTTTTTTGTGTGTGCCCCTGAGCTGCCTCCTTTGTTGTAAAAAAAAAAAAAAGACGGGAACCCAGATCGTTGAGCACATGCAGTGCTTACAGGTGAAGATTGACGTTGAAAATGTCTCTGGTCTCACCGTTCCCTTTCCCCCGCAGGTGGAGCACCCCTACTGCTACGTCAACCCCGTGGCGTTGACTGACGCAGCCCCGGCCTCGGCGCCCTGCCCCGCCTCTCCGCCTCAACATGCGGCGCCATCCCCGCCCCGCGTCACCCACCCGGGGAGTCCTCTCAAGGCCTCGCCGCCCCAGAGATCTCCAGGCAGTGCCCTCGCTCCCCGTGGCTCCAGCGTGCAGCCCGGGGCTCCTCCGAAGCCTTACAAAACGTGCTATGTCAATGGCGGCCTCGTTCCCGAGAGCGAGGTGCAGCTTGAAGAGAGTGACACCCCGCTCAAGGACAGCGTCAGTCTGAAGGACGGGGTGGCCAGGTACGTGAGGGGCCATGGCGGCAGGACGTCACTCGTGGAATCCTTCGCTGCCAAACTCGAGGCTGACCTGAAGAGGCTGGAGTATGACAGGCAGCGAGCCGAGGGGGAGGTGGTGACCCTGGCCCCGGCAGCGGACGACACTGACTGGCTGAAGGAGTACCTCAGTCCCCGGGGCCGCCACGCCGACCTCTTGGACACGCCCTCCAAGGACGCCTACGACGAGCTGGAGGATGCGCCGCCACGCCCACGCCCAGATGTGTGGAAACCCTCGGAGCTGGAGAATGTCTTCGAGTACTACAACATGGCGGCCTTCTACTCCTACGGGGCGACTTGCCAGGTGAGGCACTGTTCAGAGAGAGTCTAGACAAGTCTGTGGTCGTCAGGTGATCAAAATGTTAAAATCAGTGTCGTGAAAAAGTATGTGTGTGTGTGTGTGTGTGTGTGTGTGTGTGTGTGTGTGTGTGTGTGTGTGTGTGTGTGTGTCATCGCCCTTCCATATATACTTTTTTTCTCTATGTAAATCGTGTTGACGCAGCTTTCTTTCACTTCTCAGGTCGGGGATCAGAAGTTTGCGAGTAGCAGAGTGCGCGGGGAAAAGTATGAAGAAGTGTTTCCCGTCTCTCCTCGCAACAACAACAACAACAACAACAACAGCAGCAAAGCACCCTGGGCGGCGGCGGACAGCGACGGGGCAGGTTCCTCGTCGCCAGAAGGAGTCACCGCCGCCGAGGACTGCCAACCCGCCGCAGAACACTCCCCCGAAGCCGCTGGAAATGAAGGCCCCCGCGAGTGTTCCCAGTACCAAGTAGAGCAAATAATACGTGCTTGTGTGTTCTCGGAAAGCGTCACTGAGGTGGCTGGGAAGTGTTTCCTTGGCGACGAAGACAGCGGTGGCAACTGGGACGATAGTGGCGTGATATACTTCGGTGGGAAAAGTTTTAATAAGTTATTAGTTTTCAATCTAGTCAAATCCACGATGTCTGAATGCGCCGCTCAGTACCCGCGTTCGATGCCTCTGTGCTCGACGTACCCGGTGCATCTAGTACAAAGCAAGGTGATAAAACTGATGCTGGACGACGAGGACGAGAAGGAGGAGAAATTGTGTGGCCAGCAGGTCTTCCACAGCCCCTCGCTCTCCACGCAGCGGGAGAGAGAGGCGGCGCGGAGGCTGGTAGTGGGCGTAGCGGCGGCCGAGGTGAAGGCGGAGGACCCACAGTGGCAGGACTTCAAAAAGGAAGAGAAGGAGGTGAAGGAGGCCATTGCTAACGATTTGCTTCATGATCTCATCGGTGATACTGCCGACGTGTTCAAACTCTTGATGGCAAAGAAAATGTCGCTCACTCAGGAGCCAGAAAACGACTAAACAAGAGGCCACCTAAATGTATGATGGTATCCAGCAGCAGAAGTTCCTCCTATGATGATGTGTTGCAGTGTGCAGTGTTACAATGTCACAACACTGGAGATGATATTGAGATGCAAGAGTTTTTTGCATCAAAGACGAGTAAAAAGATATCACAATGCCATGTTTTATTACTGAGAGAAATGCAATTCGGGTTAGAGGGCCAAGTGACGGTGAAGAAGTGGATGTTAGGGGAGGACTTCCTGGGGTAATAATATTATATTAAACATTTCGTCGCCCAAGCTCACATAATTGACACGGCTTTCGTAGGCATTTTAGGCATTTCCAGGAGTAGTTTTATGACCCTGGCGGTAGTTTGACCCTTCTTCTGTACCATGAACCTGAGAAAACACTTATTAGAACCCGATAAATATCCTTTTTGGCCTTAGGAAGTAGTCTGTGTGAGAAGCTGCAGCGTTTGGGAATACTAAACTGTATGACTTGTCCAAGACCTGTATGGAAACACAGTCCTTTGTTTTGCAGTTCACAAGAAAACTGGCCAGAGTTCAGAGGCGGCAGATCCATCCTGGTAACAAGTCTATCTCTCTTCTGCATCCCAACTCTCGCTGGTCCCTTAGGCGCCCAAGCACATATATTTCACAAGGCTTTCGTAAGATTTGTGGGCATTTCCATGGGTAGTTTTATGACCCTGGTGGCAGTGTGACAAGGTTCCTGCACCATGAACGTTAAGAAGCACTCATGGGGAGGCGTTTAGCCTCATATTTTGGTCTTTAAAAGTGATTGATGTAAGAGAAGGAAGCGTTTATAAGAATGCCGACCTTGCTCTTCCCGTCCCGAGGGTTACGCGGTGTTAGAATTTCCTGTTTCGTCGTGACTCAGACAAGTATCTATGTGGTAGTTCAAACGTTTCCCGTGTGAGACGTACGTAGCAAAATGTAATGACACAGCGCCAGCATGTGTGTATTATGTATAGCAGGAAGTGTGTATGTGTGTGTGTGTGTGTGTGTGTGTGTGTGTGTGTGTGTGTGTGTGTGTGTGTGTGTGTGTGTTCTCAGACTACCACCAGTCATAAAACTACCCCTGGAAATGGCCACCCTGGCATTGAGGTACGCCCAATATATGTAATAACGCCCAAGACATGTGTTGGGTGTCTCCCCCTTCAGCCAGATAGCCATACATGCTCTGAGTCACGTGAGTTTTATATCACATCGTTAATCAGAACATCGATATTGCAACTAGAGTGGGTCGGTGTCCTCAGACCCGAAGATCAGTCGGGTTCTTATGAGTTTCTTTAGGTTCACGGTACAGAAGAAGGGCCAGACTACTACCAGGGTCATAAAACTACCCCTGGGAATGCCGATAACTCTTACGATAGCCGTGTCAAATATTTTGCCTGGGCGCCGAAAGGTCTGGTCATAATTCCAAGACGTTGTGCCAAGAACATTCTCTACACTTTAGATTTGTGCACAGTTGCGTAGGGATGTCTTATCAGTCTCCGCGCCCGCTCAGTACCTAGTAAATGGGTAATGCTCATATTGTTAGTCATATCTGGCTCCCATTACGACTATTTCCCAAGGCCACAGAGAAAATTAACCGGGCTTTCATGGGTGATTTTTTTCCAGTTGAAGATGCAGAAGTCACGTAAAGCTATCACCAGGATCACAAAACAGTGCATGAAAACCCCAGCAGCAGCTTCTACGAGAGGCTTTTCAAACAGGCGAACTGAAGTGCCGTATTCTTAAACGTCTATAGGCACCTTAGTTCGCCTCGTAGAAGAAGTTGCTGGGGTTTTCATGGATAATTTTGTGATCCCAGCGATAGTTTAACACGACTTCCGCACTCTGAACTAGAAAATCACCCATAAAAACCCGGTTAATCTTCTCTGTGACGTTGGAAAATAGTCGCACATTAAGGGAGCCAGATACGTATAAGAATATGGACCCTTGCAGCCCATCTTTAGACTGTCAAATGGCCTACGAGGTTGACAACGGAAGGCTTCAATGATACAAGAAAGGTAGTAATGAGGGGCATAGGGCGTTTTTTTTTTCTTCTACACTATTTTTGTTGCCCTTGAGCGATCTCCTTTGTTATAAAAAATATTTATTGTATTAGTTAGATTAAGGTATTTATTTTTTCAGCAGCCATACAATGAACCTTTCGCCTTCATTGTAACGTACAGAGAAGGTTGTGGCCCGTCCGGCTGTATGGGGACACTTGCCAAAAGGAACCTCATCTGACCCACTCCTGATAAGCTGATAAAAAAGAAAGTCGGTCCTGGGAAGTGTGTGTGTGTGTGTGTGTGTGTGTGGTGTGTGTGTGTGTGTGTGTGTGTGTGTGTGTGTGCGTGCGCGCGCTAAGTGACAAACCAACTCACATATTCAGAATTCCTAATAATTATGAAGTTTATTTTATTTTATTTTATTTATTATCATTATTATTATTATTATTATTATTATTATCATTATTATTATTATTATTATTATTATTATTATTATTATTATTATTATTATTATTATTATTATTATTATTATTATTATTATTATTATTTACATTTACATTTACACGACACGAAAATGTTAATATGTTCAGTACTGATGAAGACTTGGGAGGGTCGAGAGTTCTTTATTTCATTTAGGTATTTATTTATTTATTATTATTTTTTACGAGCAGTTTAAAGACCTCGTTTAAAGATGCTGGTGGTGGTCTCGCTGGGGGAGGAGGTTGGGGGGGGGGGGGGACGCTGTAACTAAGAGAGATAAGCATCCCATCATTACACTGTGCTTGGCCTTATCATCAGCCTTCTTACCTTATCTAACGACCCCGATTGTAATCACCCGGCACGTCCTCCTCCTGTTCCTGTCCCCTTAATTCCTCGCTTCCTCCTCATCCACTCGAAGTATATGTTTTCCTCTTCATTGTTATTGGGGTCAGTTTGGAAGTTTTATGATGTATTGATTTACCATGAAAAGACAAATCAGGGTTACTCAATTAAATGTACTGAAACCGCTATCCTCATCCTCGCTCCCTCCTCCACCCACTTTATTTTTTTCTTTGTAGTTATTGGGGTCAGTTTGAAAGGTTTATAATTGATTGATTGACTATGAAATAACAAATCAGGGTTATTCAATTTTGTGTACTGAAACCGCTATCCTCATCCTCGCTCCCTTCTCCACCCACTTTATTTATTTTCTTCTTTATTGATATTGGGGTCAGTTTGAAAGGTTTATGATGTATTGATTTACCATGAAAAGACATATCAGGGTTATTTATTTATATGTAGTACAGAAATCCGGAACATATCTAGCCATATAGTAGGTCCATATTTTTAAAGGTCTCTGTCTCCTATTACGACTATTTCCCAAGGCCTCAGAGAAGAGTAACCGGGTTTTCATGGATAATTTTGTTCCAGTTCAAGGTGCAGAAGCCGTGTAAAACAATCACTAGCATCTCTCTGTATCTCTGTATCCGTCTTCTTAAAGGTCTCTGTCTCCCATTACGACTATTTCCCAAGGCCACAGAGAAGAGTAACCGGTGGGTGATTTTCCCGGTTCAGGGTGCGGAGGTCGTTAAAATCTATAACAAGGATCACGAAACAGCCCATGAAAAGCCTAGCGCAATATCTACTGGTGGAAGTTTGACCCTTGTTCTGTACCATGAATCTACAAAAACACTTATTAGAGCCCGACTGATCTCCTTTTCGGCTTTAGGAAATAGTTAATGTGAGAGGTGGAAGCGTCTGAGAATACCTGCCGTTCTTCTCTCGTTAGTCAGTGCAACGCCCACGCATGCACACACTTTTTTATCCTCCCTTCTTCCTTCCAGAAACCCTTCGGACGATAACCTCCATATCCTGTGTGTGTGTGTGTGTGTGTGTGTGTGGTTTAGGTAGTATTAGGAAGCCTTTCTTTGCTCCGTATCCGGCTTAGTTTCTCACCCTCGTACATAAATGTGTGTGTGTGTGTGTGTGTGTGTGTGTGTGTGTGTGTGTGTGTGTGTGTGTGTGTGTGTGACTTTTGTAACTACTTATATTATTCAGGCGTTTAGTAAGGAATGAGTTAACAATAGATACGACCACAAAAATCACGGCGAGAGAGAGAGAGAGAGAGAGAGAGAGAGAGAGAGAGAGAGAGAGAGAAGAATGCTGAGTCCTCGATAAAGGAACATTTTTGTTACATAAATCACACACACACACACACACACACACACACTGCGCCACGGGGCCGTACCCTGAGCAGTGAACGGGGGGGATGGGGAGGCGGTCTTTTTCCCCTAAATGGAAAGTGAGTGGGGTGGGAGTCATCCGACCCCCCGCGACTTCCCCCTGGGTACGGTCTGCCACTGTGTTTGTGGGGGGGGAGGTTAATTGTACGTGCGTGCATGTGTCCTTCGATCCCGACCCCAGCAATTATTTCAGATATTTCAGATATTTCTGATTGCATTTTCCGTGTGTGTGTGTGTGTGTGTGTGTGTGTGTGTGTGTGTTCTTCCCGACCCCAGCAGGTAAAATTAAATCACAGTAAAGTTAAATCACAGTGGTACAATGTTACCAGATTATCCTGCTCAGCACGCAACCTGTGATATATCGGTTTCATGACCACAAATCATCTCGCCCACGTGAATAACAGCACGCAATCAAACACTGCGATAAAAACTCAAACACTGACAAGCTTTACCCGAATGAAAACAATAAAGTAACGATGCCACAGCTCCTTCGGTTACGTAATAAAAGGAGGCTGAGTATCTGGCATCACCCAAACAGCTGATCGTCCCCGGCCGTCAGTCAGCTGGCAGTAGCGAACCAGCCAGGAGTAGAGGGAGACATTATTTTACCTTTGTGTCCAGGGCTCCCGTCACGATGTCTCTCTTAATAGACTCTCTCATCACGGTGTGCAATGTGTCCACCATCGGCCTGTGCGGGTTCATGAAGGTGCCGCAGATCTTGGCCATCATCAGGGCGAGATCCACCAAGGGACTCAGCCTGGCCGCCTTGTGCCTCGAGCTGACCAGGTGAGTTTGGGGCTGGCAAGTGACCGTAAGTGGTAATGGTAAGTAATAGCAGTAGTAGTAGTAGTAGTAGTGGTAGTAACAGCAGTAGTAGTAGTAGTAGTAATAACAGCAGCAGTAGCAGTAATAGTAACAGTAGTAGTAGTAGTTGTCTTTTGGGTGTAACATGGATTTTATTTGCATTATTTTTCTCTGCCTCAAACATACACATTTACTCTCTCTCTCTCTCTCTCTCTCTCTCTCTCTCTCTCTCTCTCTCTCTCTCTCTCTCTCTCTCACACACACACACACAGACACACTTCCTCTCACTTTATTTCTCTACCTTTAATCTTCTTCCTTTCCTCCACTACTCTCTTCCTCCTCCTCCTCCTATCCCGCTGGCCAGTGTGACCTCCGGGTTACCACAGTGTAGCTCCCCCAGGTGTGCCCAGGCACCCATTTATCAACTATCACTGAAGGAAG
The DNA here is from genome assembly GCF_024679095.1 of Eriocheir sinensis. NCBI lineage: Eukaryota > Metazoa > Arthropoda > Malacostraca > Decapoda > Varunidae > Eriocheir > Eriocheir sinensis. The sequence continues at coordinate 20,164 of NC_066536.1, forward strand.
GATGAGCAGCTAGCTGGGTGGGCTGCACGATGACTGCCCAGGCCGGGATTTGAACCCCAGGCCTGTATATTCATGGTCAGGGACGCTAACCGCTGCACCATGGAGGCATGTCAGTATATATTAGTGATGGGCGATACTCAATTTTTTCAGTAGTCGATTTTTTTGATTACTTTTGTGGTCAGGAATTGATTACTTGCAATTACTTTCTCCTTAACATTAGTTATACAGTGAGTGGTATATTGTTAGAGTATAATGTTATGGTTTGTGCTCTCTCTCTCTCTCTCTCTCTCTCTCTCTCTCTCTCTCTCTCTCTCTCTCTCTCTCTCTCTCTCTCTCTCTCTCTCTCTCTCTCTCTCTCTCATAACCAAATATTACATAATCAAGAAAATTAGCCACAAAAAATTTAAAATATAAAATAAACAACTCACAAACTCTTGCTTTAATAATTATGTTTTGTCAAGTAATCATTTGGCAATTGATAACTGATTACTGAGAATTTTTACTTTGTAACTGATGTAATCGATTATGCCCATCACTAATATATATCAAAGGCTTTATGGCTGTCAGGGTTTGCACATGAATTTCATGGCTATTTTCACGGTTAATCTTAAGGATCATCACTCCAACCAATATTTGTAGTAATTTAGCACGTAAAAGAATTCTTATTATAATGCATTTGTGTATATGTTTTACCTGGATTCTTTCCGAGAGGTTTGGAGGTTAGAAGATGACATATTTGACAAGAAAAAAGTACTTTGCAAGGTAGTGCAGTAATGATAACTATATGAGCATTACATTAGTTGATTTCAAGGTTATAATTTCCCTGTGATATTTAGTTGGCAAGAAATAAACTTTTGCCTTGCTTAACCTGTCCACTGCAATTGGCACGGATTTGACTTCACTGGTAGCCTGGTAACATATACTCTCAGGTCTTTCTCTGCCTCAGTGGTGGATAGTGGAGTGTTTCCCATGTGGTATTGGTATACTGGATTTCCCCTCTAAGATGCATGACTCTACACTTTTCTTCACTTAAATGTAGCAGCCACTTTTTGCTCCATTCCTGTAGCTTGGTGATATCTTCTTGTAGGAAATCTGCAGTCGAGGGGTTAACTCAGTAGCTACGGAGATCATGTTTCTTAAAAGCCCCTCTAAACGAGAAAAATGAGAAAAATGAGAAAAAATCATCACTCACGCAAACCATTTCATAATATATATCAATGCATTTGTGATCAGTTTATGCATCATCTATTTTTGGGGGGTTTATATCATGTCAAAAATTTGGCTTGTCGCTGGTACACGGTAAAACCACAAATTTGGCCTGTCGCAGCTACCGGGTTAAGGGCCTCCCTCTCCTCCCCCACAGTTACTCCATCATGCTGAGCTACAACATCTACTCCGGCTACGCCTTCAGCTCCTACTTTGAGTACCCGCTGATGGTGACGCAGGATGTGGTGATGCTGGTGGTGTTCCTCTCCTTCACCGGCCGCCTCTCCCCAGCCGTCCTGGTTCCTGCTGTGGGTGCCTCCTACTTTGCCTTCTCTATAGCATCCGGCAGCTTCCCGCACGCCCTCATAACTACTCTGGTGGTGAGTATGAAGATGATGTATGTATGCATGATGTAGGTATTAAGATGATGTATTAAGACAAGAAGGATAGCTCTATCTGATTGATGCTGAAGTCATGCTGTAGATTTGAGTAAAAAGTTTTCTAGTGATGGTGTTTTGTCCCCTTAGTTATGTCCAGCATGTACTTTTCCCGGGCCAGGTTTAGGCATTCAACTTATATTTCCCTGTTACCTAACTATATTAAGCTGTTTATCTATCTCTTTATATTTTATGATTATTGGTGCATATATATATTGAGAGTATATATGGCCAGGAGTTTTATTATAATACATGTCTCATTAAAAGTGATGGCAAGCTTAGCATTACTTATTTCCTATTCTCTGTTGTTAGGTTGGTGATGACTGTCCATAGTTTGCCATCACTGAAGCCAGATTGCAATATAGGGTCATAGGTCCTTCTACAGTGGCAGTTGTGGTGGCTGTCCTCACCTCCAAGGTTGGGAGTGGAGTTCTAGTTCCCCTGGCTAGGCAAGTTTTACAAGGCGTGCCGTCACTCAGTGAGGCATGCTGGGTGGTTTATAAGTCTTTGGCAGTCCTGTTAATGTGTTTACCACGTGGCAAATCATTCTGAACAACACTCCCAGGTCCTTCACCTCCTTTGATTTTGTGAGTTTTTCATATCCCATGGAATAAGTCAGAGATGGCATCCTTAAACGGTTATCCATTTCCAGTAACTTGAATTTTTTGGCACATTATGTAACTTCCCATTCATGGCTCCATTCATAAATCCTGTCAAGATCTTGCAGCCTTATCAGTCTTGCTTAGTTTTTATTTTCCTCATGATCTTGTTGTCTGTTTGACTGAGTGTCTTGCTGCCAAGATTCTGATGTGACTTGTGTCCCTGGCAGGGCTTGTGCACACCCATCTCGGCCAGCAGCAAGGTGGTGGCCCTCGTCACCATCATCCGCCTCAAGAACTCAGCCACTGTCTCAGTGTCCTCCCTCTCCATCTCTGCTTACACCTGCTTGAGTAAGTTAGTCATTGTGCTTAATTTGGTTTTACTTGTGTTTCCTCATTGTTCATTTGAAATACTGAATGCACAGAAAGAAAACCTTAAATTTATGTGATTTCAAGCTAATGCAACTAAACATGGTATTTTTGCCTTTCTCTTTTGATACATCCTTAAAATGCTTTACTTTCTATTTCAATTTCATTTTAGAAGGTCTCCTGTAGTGCTCTCGTTGGCTATATTATAATGCTGTTTTACCCTTGGCATGTCTCCTATTACATAAAGAAAAGAAAAATAATCACTCCTTATTTTCCTGACCCCCCGCAGCCCGGCTCTTCACCATATACGTGGAATCGGCAGATCCGGCACTCCTGATGAATTTTGGTACCTCGCTGATGCTCAACATATGCCTCATCACTGCAGCCCTCGTCTACAAGCCTCGGGTCAAGAAGGAGTGAAGGACCTTTAAGACTAAACCCAGAGGGAGGTGGAGTGAATGGTAGGTAGGTAATCAATGATGTTTTATAGAGGTTGGGTTGTAGTGGAGACTTTCTTCGCTTCATCTCAGCTTACTTTTTTAGCAGAGGCTTTCAAGAGGAGAGTATTGAGATACCTCTCCTCCTGAAATTGACCTCTTGGCCACTCTTTATTATAGGGGCAGTTTTTTAGTGGTTTTTTTTGTCATTATTCCTTTTTTTGCCCTTGAGCTGCTTCCCTTGCTGGAAAAAAAGAAAAAAAGAAAAAATTCAGAAGATGCTCCCCTTCCTCCCATTGTTAAAGTGACAGAGGAGAAAGATGTAGAAAAAATATCTTGAAGCCACTAACATACTTTTTAATGCTGAGCAAATGAAACTGACAACAATTTTTTTTACACTGTCTGGTATGATTATTCTTCAAACATTCCACTCAAATTTTTCTACCTCTGCACACCTAGTTATGAATTCATAGGCCTGGGTTCAAATCCCGCCCAGTTGTTTATCCCCCCTTCTGGGCTGGTCTATAAAAAAAAACAAGTGATAGGGTTGGCACAACATTATTTTTTATGAATATTGGCATGACTTTGTAACACCCAAATATTTTTTTTCATTAATTTCCACTGTATTGTTGTACTTGCACAATGCCTTCAATAACCCTCTGGTCCAGTAGAAAGTCATGTTATCTGTTGGTGTGTATTGGATTGTTGTTCCCTTGAGCCTTTAGTTAGATAATTTAGATGGATAGTTGTTCCCTTGAGCCTTTAGATTGCTAGGCACGGTAGTTAGTATGTTTTCTATCAAGCACCAGTTAACAGTTAATAAGTTTTGACATTGTGAGGTTCATATTCACCACACAACTTCTGAAAACCTGCCGTTGATGAACAGACACCTCTATACTATATAACAATCAGTAGTGATGATGATAGACTGTACACGAGCATGGCCATGGCATTACACTCTTTTATTCCTTTAACAAATACTTTCAACGTTTCCAGAGCGCTGAGCTGACCACTGCTGCCAAGGAGTGGTGACCTACCTGGAAGTCGTGCAGACCCCCGTAAGTCCACCACCAGACAAAAGACCATTCTTCAGAAGGGATCAAGGCTTGTCAAGAGCACCAATGTCCCGTAAAGCACTTCAGATTACTTGGGGTTGTTGTGCTGTCCCACTCTGAGTCTGTTCCGTCTCCAACGTAACCCTTGTAGAAGTAGACCCTTCACTCTTTCTACTATTGCCTCTGACCTTTGTAGTCACTGTTTTATTGATATTATCTTCGGTAGCAATTATTTAACGTTTATCTGTAAGGAGACGTTTGTAGTGTGATGTGTTTTCGACCCTTCACTTTTTCTACTATTGCCTCTGACCTTTGTAGACACTGTTTTGTTGATATTACCTTCGGTAGCAATTATTTTACGTTTATCTGCAAGGAGATGCATGTAGTGTGATGTGTTTTCGACCCTTCACTCTTTCTACTATAGCTTCTTTGACCTATATAGTCACTTTTTTGTGGATTATTTTGATATTATTTTCTTTGGTAGCTTTTATTTAACGTTTATCGGCAAGGAAACGCACGTAGTGTCATGTGTTTTGACCTTTCACCCTTTCTACTATTTCCTCTTTGACGATTGTAGACACTGTTTCGTTGATATTTTCTTCGGTAGCAATTATTCAACGTTTATCTGCCAGGAGACGCACGTATTGTAATGTGTTGTGTTCCCTTAAGTTCATCAAATGAGTTAGAATTCTCCCACTGAGAATGTACGTAGAATATTTTGAAGTATAGCAAGAAGTATAAACCTCAGCCATCCCACATAGACAGATATTTATTGAGCATTTCATTAATAGAATCCACTAGTCATAGGAGCTGTTTGCTGTGGCTTCAGGTCTGTGCCTCAAAGTTTTCAGCTTATACGTAATTCATGCTGGCTTTCTTGTGGCTCACAGCACTCATTTACCTTACTGGCTGCAGGACTTAGCGAGCCACTCAAAGTCACTGCCAGGGGTTCCCAAGGGAGATTATATATGCTGGGGACCTGTTTTTGGAATGAGAACAAGCAGGGAGAGGCAGGCTTCCTTTTTCATGTGTGGGTTAGTGCCAAATTCTTGCATGATCTGGAAATGTGTTTGTCATTAGCCTGAAGTTGACAATATGTTAAATCACTTGTGGGGTAAACTAAAGTATGTGAGCTTGGGTGCTGAAGTGTTTGACAATACGGCCCTTAGTCTTCCAAATGGCAGCTACTCTCCCTTCCTGAGAGGGATGGAGATGAAGTCATGGCCAGTGAGAGACTAAACTAAGAATGTGTGTGTGATTTCTCCAGACTTCTCATTCCATCTTTTAAGTATAAATCAATCTTTTATAACTGCAGCTCTGTATAGTTTTAAGGTATAAGCTTGTTGATTATGATAAAGCATTTTTTTGTTTTATATAGCAAGTTATAGCACATAGTGGTGGAGCTATGTGACTGATATTGTGTAATGCAAGTTGTGAGCTCCTCAGGCAATACAGTACCTCTCATTATATTAACTGAGAGAAGATGTCGTACCTTGTATAGTAAAGCAGATCATAATTGAACATACAGTTATACCTTGGTTTACGAGTGCCTCACTTTACGAGCAAAAAAAAATCGTTAAAAATACCTTGGTTTATGAGTGGCAACTTGGTGTACGAGACATGAGTGTGGGTTCCCTTCGTTCGCCGCAAGACAAGATCACTCAGTGGAAATGGGGTCTCAATCGACGTTGTACACTTGCAGAGGTAGCACCCACGCACTCCTGTCTGCTTACGTTTGTGCTCTAGTGTGCGATCTTTGTATTTCCAGCATACAGTGTGCGTTCGTTTTGGTTTTCAAGTTTGTTTGATTTGTGAGCAAAATTCTATAATGAATTAAGCTCGTAAACCGAGGTATGACTGTAGTTTTAGTGGTTTTAACATAGCAGTATGGAGTAGCCAAGGAAAATTGTTGTTGTTACTAATATTTGCACTTGTTACATGTCACAGTATGTAGTTATGTTGGTAGTCTGTCAAAATTATCACATCACTGTAGCAACACACATTTTGAAGACCTTGGGATGTGAAGTCTTATAGAGAGTACAAATTTCTGGGTCCAGCAGTGCTTGCTTGTCCCTCAGGTATGTACAAAAGTCACATCGTTGGGATCGTCTGCCACTTATGTAAAGTAACATGACAAATAATATATATCATAGAATTTTTTTTTGTGGTATAAAATTATGTTCACTCAATGCAGTAAAAATGTTTTGTGAAAGACTGTATAAATGCTTCCTTCTTTTGTTTAAGCTATTGATCTCACTTATATACTTTCCCAGTCTCATATCATCCTTAGTGTGTATAGTTCTGGGGTAACTGCATGCTTCTTAGAGGGATTTTTCAGGGACCTTCAAACTGCACTTAACAATCACACCTAGAGACTGTATTCACGGTTTCCTAATTTCAAACTCTTGATCTCACTACTCTCCCAGTCTCATATCATCCTTGACATGTAGGTATAGTTCTGGGGTAACTATGCTCCTTAGAGAGTTTTTTCAAGGAGCTCACCTAACAACTGCACCTAGAGACTGTATGGTTCCCTCTTTTGTTTAATCTCTTGATCTCACTTATATATTCTCCCAGTCTCATATTATCATTAACATGTATAGTTTTGGGTACACAAGGATGAGAAGGGTTTGAAAGAAAGAGCAAAACAACCTGATGAAGACTACATAGCTATTAAGTTAGTGGATAGAGGAAGCAGGTGAAGATCAGACATGTAGCAGATGTAGGAGGCTTAAGGAGGACTGTAGGGAAGATTGTGAAAGGTCACTGTGAACTGCTCAGGTTCGAAGCTCCTCCCCCTAAAAACTTATGAAAAGCCTGTCCTGCCACTCATACTTCCCGCCCGTGACATCAGGACCCCCTGCCCCACCAGCCACTTACCGGATATTTTTACCCACTGTATTATACTTACCAGTTTCTGACCTAAAGATGTTGCACTCACCCCCAAAACGATACTCACCATTATTCCTGAAACCCTTATTTATGGATGTCTTTGTGGGTTAAAAGCATTGCCTTACATCCCTAAAACTGACCAGAGTACCAAATTTGGGAGTCACTTATCGCACAGCTGAGAACACAAAAGGCTGTCACGTCAAGGCAGCCACGCCCACTGTTACACGTGGAGGAGATGAGGATGGGAGGAGAGGACAGTTTAGCCATCACCAGGGAGGAAGAATGCTAAAGCTGCTACGTCCTCGGAAGAAGAAGAGGTCCCGGAGGCATGAGAGAAGTGGGGAGGAAGGGAGGAAGAAGAGCTCCTGGGGGCATGAGAGAGGTGGAGAGGTGAGTGATGGTCAGGCTCTGGCCGCTGTGTTGACCCTCGTGACTGTCAAGATACTGCAGACACAACCACTCTTCCTGCCTAATAGTCTTGCCTTGTCTTGTCCTGGTCAGCAGGATCATCTTGGTGGTCCCTCTAGTCACTGTGCTCCAGCTTTCCTGCATTTTGGGTGAACACTGAATCAAAGAAGGGCACTGAGCTGGGGAGGACAGCCACTGGGCCACAGTGCCCCTGTGGAAGGAAGGACTGGAGTGGAAGCATTATCAGGACAGGAAGGAAGGAAGGATGCTGAGGCTGTTATGTCCTTAGAGGAAGAGGAGCTCCTGGACCTGGAGCTAAAGAGGAGGGAAGAGGGACACTAGACTGTGGAGTAGTGGTGGACCACCACAACACCATCAAGTAACCAAGTAAGTCATCAAGTTACTCTGTGTCCCTTGAGTGGGTGTGTGATGGACACACACTTCCCTTCCCACCTCAGGCAACATTACTTTCACACTGACCTTCCCCTCCCCCCACCATCATGAAAAGACTGGCTTTGGGACTTGTATAGGCCAACCGGCCTCTTGCAAACTCCTTATGTTCTTATGTAAGACTGAATTTACACCTACTCCCTTCCCAGAGCATCCACATAGATATTTTCCTGATTTAATCTTTTCTCTTGCTTCTTTTCCAGTCACCATGTACTACTTCGTTTTTTCCATATTAATTTTCAAACCTCTCTCCTCCATTCATTAAACTTTTCTTTCACTGCTTCTGCTGTCTCTGTATTTACTACCAAGTCATCTGCATACAGCAGCTCCCATGATGCCTCTTGCTTCCTTTGTTGCCTCCTCCATTACTCTTATAAACAGGAGCGGGCTAAGGGCAGATCCCTGGTGAACCCCCACTCCAATTTCGAACTCATCTAATGTTCCCACCACTGTTTTCATTCTCGATTTTGTACTTTCATATAGTCCCATCACTGATTCAACCAATCTTTCTGGTACTCTTTGCCTTCTCAATGCCCATCTTATAATTTCCCTTGGTACTCTGTCAATTGCCTTCTCTTGATCTACAAAAAACATGATACAATCTCCTCCTCTTCTCCATAAACCTTTCTGGAAGCCCTCTCATATTACATATTGCTTCAGATGTTGATCTTCCAACACATCTAAGAATAATGATTTAGGTCTGATTTAAGGCAAAAATAATATAGCAATGCTTGATAGCTTTGTGGCATCTATCTCCTCTCAGCAACCATTATGATTCATTGTGTAGAAGAGCAAACACTGCTGCCAATTTTTCAGAGCATTGAACACTTCTCTTTACATGATTAAGTAAGGGTGGATCACAAACTGACACCCGTATGAGCTTGCCCCGGCAGCGTTCCTTTCTACACACTGTGAGACATGTATTCTTACAGCCTGAATAAGCTTCTTGCCTTGAGCTCTAGCCCATGACTTCACTAACCCCAGGCCTGGCTGGACAAGGTTGTGTGTCGCCTGAACCACCCTGGCAGTCCCCAAGACTGTGGGTGGGTGGGTGTGGGTGTGGTTGGCAGGGCAGTGGTGTTCTCCCCCCAGGCCTGTTTGAGTACTGGATGCCATGAACATGTCATAGAGAATCAACTTTCCTATGCCCCCACCCACCACAGAGCCCTACAAGGAGAAGGCCTATAAACCCAACAGCCCCTGGGGTAGCAGGAGAGTATATGCAGCCACTACCTGACACAGTGGTTGCCACTTGAGTCATGGCCACGCAGACTAGCTAACTGACTTTTCTAAGCCAGGCCTGTCTCGGCTAGAATGAGGGACCAAAGAGATGTGTTGCTAGCTGCAGCAGGTGACTATGCCATCCAGGACTCCCACCTCCCAGCCCTACAGGGACGCCACACATGGCAACATGTGGGAGAACTAGAGTCAAGGGTACAGTCCTCAGGGTGTGGCATGGCCAGTGGAGAGAAAAATTATTCAGGAGGGAAACTGGGAAAGGACACAGTTTTGGGTGGACAGTTGCAGGAACATTAAAGGATTCAAGAAAACACTTGGATAATAAAAATATTATTTTATCTAATATTGACATGGCAGCAGCAGCTACATCATGAGTAACAATAACAACAACAACCTTACAGGTGACAGTGTATTGCTACAGCAGGAGGGAAACGGTGTGATCAGCCTTCGTTTATTTGTGTAGGTAAGGGAGGGAGGGGAGGAGACAAAAAATAAAATGTTGTGGAAATAAAATAAATACAGACAAGAAAGGGAAGTTAAAATGCTTTACCTAGAGAACAGCTCACACACACACACACACACACACACACACATGTACACATACACACACACACACTTCCATGGTACAATGTAAGCTCTCACAGTGGTATCTGGCAGAATGAGGTTTGTGTCTTGCTTAAATTAAGTTGTATAGGCATTACTTACATTTAACCGCCAACAAATCAATAAAACTATGACCTATTCAGCAAATTTTCACTCATAGGTTTACCAGGATGAATAAGACTGCAAAATTTGGTTGATGTTAAAGTTAGGACTATAGGAGTCACAATGGCTTACTTTCTGGTTCCCTACGACAAATACGAAAACTAAATAATGGGGGAAAAAATAGACAACAATGAAATGAGGATCTTAGGACCATCAGACCACAAATGCCTTGAGTATGTGTGTGTGTGTGTGTGTGTTTACCCATGTCCAAGCAAAGCCTCTGATAGTTTTCATCCAAACATCTTCATACATATACACACAGATACTATTTTCAACACTTTGAGAAACACTGCGGCTCCACTGCTGGCCATGTAAACTTGCCCACTTCAACGCATCAACTTTTACCATCCCAGACAATAACATTTTCAGATTCCACTACCTCGATGCATGACAGGATGCAACTTATTATTTCAAGTTTGAATTTACATCTGAAAAACCGACTGATTCCTTCACTCACATGACTGACACGAGACTACTGCTGGGCTTGGTAATAAATTATTGCACATTGCATTGCATCTTCAATTTTTGTCTTATTAAATATATATTCGTTTACCGAGGAAACGCTGTACTCCCTCTAAAACTGTTACCCTAGTCATACCTTACGATCTGTCTTGATTTACAAAAGTGTGCTGATTTAATGTGATAATGGAGTTTGTATAATAAAATCAAGTCACTACCATACAAAGGTTGTTCCAAAAAGAGCCTTGATAAAGAACCGTGCCACAGCTACTTGTCCACAACTCTGCACTGCCCGCTAGGCCATCCACACCCACTTCTGATCATTCCTTATACTTTCCAACATGCCCAAACATTATGATATACTAAAATACCCAGTCAGTAAACAGTGAACAAGGTATGATTTAGCATTCAGAACATAAGAACAACTGGCCCCTTGCAGACTCCTTACATTCTTATGTTCTTAATCCCTGTGCAATATGCAAGTGTGATTCTCCATGGGTGACACGAGGCAGCTAACACATTATGGATACAACACAGATTGCGGTTTCCAATTCTCCGTTCTCCGGACGTGAAACTCAGTACATGTGCTTAGCCAAGTATCCTGAATGAAGCAGTCCATGAATATTATTTTAACTCAAACAATAAATATATCTATGCATTTTAATGATTACAATAATATATCTGAGAAAGGATTGGACAGCCTATCTGAGGATAAATGATAGTGTGGGGATTATCAATACTGGTCGCTGTGTTTGTGATTCAAGCAGCGCCAGGGATAACCTGATGAGGCCTGAGGTCCAGTATGCAGTCACCCTCCAGCCCAGGGCCCATCTGGTGCACCCGTGGTCTGCCGTCTCTCAGTCATTCACACACAAGATGTAAGGGAAAATTAAGTATACAAAATATCTTTCTGGTTTCTACTACCACATAAAACAACTGCCACTGAGAAATATCCTTTTGACTAGGGTGAGAAAAGCTACATGACCACAAATGCATATCTCCAATTGTCTTTTTTCCAATTTGGTTTCTGACTGGCTTGGTGAAACAGTGAGTCCTCAGTGTTCCAACTATCACAGAACTGCCGGAACTGTGGCAATGCTGGATGCTAACACCTTGTGCAAAATAACATGAATAAATACACTCCAGCAACCCAAGCCAAACACATCAAGGATCACAAACTAATAGATATTTTTTACCATCAGGAAGTTATTTCTTATGATACGTGACATCACCAATTAAAACCCAATGCCAATTTATGGTGCACAACACACCATGACTCTCAAAACAAACCAAAGGCAACCACTCACTCACTGTTACATTCCCTTCACACAGCAAGCCAGTAACCTGCCAAGAAATGGAAAACCAAACTTATCACCCCACTGCTTCAATGTATATATAAAAACCATATAATTTGCCATGTTTGTTTTCATGAGTTTAGCACTAAGACTCCTCCCTCCCAGCCTTGGAAGACAAAGTAATGTTGAAATGCAGTGTTCCGCACATCTTGCTGGCCATGAGGCTCAGTGTCTGGTCTGTCAAAACTGTAAATTTTCCAGCAATACACATTCTGTTCATAAAATATATTAAACTCCTAAACCAAGCTTTGGTATTGGCACAAGCTTTTGTATCTTCAGAATTATTGGTAAAACTCCTGAATTTAAGTGTTGTGTAAGCAGGCATAAATACACTGGTACAACTAAGTGAATGCATTATCAGCTAGAGCAGGAACCCCATGGAGGTATGTAGGTCCAAAGGTCAGTTTTGCCTTATAACCCCAGTAAGGAAAACCTGGAGAAAATAAATGTGTGACTGTTCCCATACACCCAAACACTGACAGTTATGCAACAACCATGTGTTTGATATTTATATTAGTGAGCAAGTTGCCGCCGTCCAAGTAATTGACAGAAAGCCGTCTGATCGTTCCTGTGCCGGGTGACTCACCACTGACGCCTGAGAGACAGCCACTGAGCAGAAAGCCTTCCTTCAGCTTTACAAAAGAAGAATCTTGAAAAGATGAAAAATACTTTCCTGTACAAAACAATATGTAACAATAGTGGAATCTCAACTTGAACCATTTATATCTCTCATGAGCAAACCTCTGCTGGGAGTCCTGGCCCACCCTCACACCCTCAGCACCTTAGCCTTCACAGTACACTTAAAATATTGTAAAATCTATGCTTCACCTGCACGAGGGGACTACCCAGAGTGTAACCACTGTGCTGCATCACCACCAGGACACACAGCACCACAGGCACAGGAATTCCACTGAAGAGGTGTTCCCAGCTGAGGTTTCCAGCACTTGTTTCTATGAGCTTAACCTTACCATTCCCGCAGCAGGAAAGGTTCATATATAGAAATAAACATGGGGAGCTTAGTTTCAATCCTTACAGTTGTAAATCTCAGGTCCCCTTATATATAGAACACACGTTCCTATATATTACATAAATATGTGTATCTACAATCATATACAGACTGTACACTAACTGTTTCTGTAGTAGTGTTGCCACTCCCTGGGCTGCCATGAAGCTATATCTTAAAGCTCTTGGAAACTTATCCTAGTCACTTTGGACCCTCAGTAATACTTGAGAGCACAGAAGAAACTCTTTTATCGGGAAGCATAATTTACTCAGTTATCAAGTCTAAGGAATCCAAGGTCTGTATCATAATGGGTTTTTCCTATCAACTAGCATATGAACCTTGATGATCTTCACATATGCTTAAGAGTTTGGTAATTTCTGTCTCCTGGTTCATCGTAGATCTACTTCCTGTGTCACTGGTGTGTAAATGTAGTGTACCCTAGCCGGTAATGTACAAAAACTTAACATCACATCTTTTCTTAATCATTAATGGATGGAAGAATCATGTTTCATTAAATGCAATACAAACTCTTAAGCATCACTTTATCAAGCTCTCTGAGTGTAAACCGTTCAGATAAAAGAGTCCTTGCTGCAGCACAAAACAAATCATAGATCACTTCCTCCGTGTGATGGCCTCAGCCCACCACCACTTCATTACCACACAGCGTCGACACTGGGGCCGCCTACCCTTGGGCTATAAATATTTACAGTAAGCACATAGTAGTTCTTGTAACATATTTAATATATAACTATTAAATAATACGTTTCACCTTGACTCTGGCAAAGGGCACTACTGCCCCTTGGACACATCTGACTAATCATGTTATATTTATCACCAAATCTCTAGTTTTAGTACAAAATAATCAACAGGGTCGACTGCTGTCCTCAAGAGACATTCAGACTGCTCATGTTGATGCTTACAAACCTACCTCCACTGAAGCAAAACTTTACCAACAAGCCTATCATTATTATTATTATACTGAGAGGCAAAATATATTATTGTCTACCAAGACCAACATCAGTGTGTGGCTGGCTCTTCATGTAAGGTCCATAGTGGGAAGATATTTATGAGAAAAGTGGTTGGTAACATGATGAAGCGCTGACGTACAGTTGTGAATGGCTAGAAACTTTTCAACAAATGGTGGGCACAAATAACAGTATTACAAGGTGGACGGAAGAGCAAATAGCAGTGACAGTCAGTCAGGTGGTGGGGAAGAGGATGAAAAAAGGAGGATGCAAGGGACTGATAATGATATCCACTGTGACCCAGATCCTGTCCTCAATGGGTGTGATCTCCAAAACAGCAGCTTCATGATATGCTGAAGCACCTACAGGTCAAGGCTACTTGACACTAAATGACAGGGCAGCTTCCTTCTGTCACCATTCAGTATTAAATGTCTCCATCAAATGCTGAGTTGCTTCCTTCTTGTTTGGTTCAAAGTCTGTTTATTTGCGGCAATGATAGCTTCTTGGCTAGTGATAAGTAATATGATCCTAAGTGTACTTCTCTTTGATTTCTTCTCTTTGCTGTCATCTAGTGAGTGACTGTTGTATCATATTGTCTCTTTGCTGTCGTCCAGTAAGTGACTGTCGTATCATATTGCTATGTTGAGTTTGTACAAAATTATCAGTGTTATTGTTGACCATTACTGAGCCCTCTCTGCTCACTCAAATAGTGCTTCAATTTCCTAGGCAACAGCTGGCACATCACACAATGAAGTGTATTCCTGAGCTTACTTATAAACAAAAATTAAACAGTTGTTTTTAGCAGAGATCTGAGTACCCTAAGTGGAAATTGACCATAATTTCTACCCAATAATATTTACACTGTTTTTATGTCCTCTTGTTGGTTGTAACTAACAGAAAACACCAGAGTAAGACTATGTCAGCACCTTGTTGTTCAGTCACAAAACTGTTCCTCATGGGCACCTACACTGACCTTACTGCGAGGTGTGATGAGCAAGACCAAGGAATTCTTCACCAGCTATACTGTTGCCTGTTATTCATTAACAGTTTTTACTCACCTGCTACACACACACCAGCCTTACAGAATGGCTAGCATAGAGCAGCATCTCCTTTGGTCAGTGATGAGATGGACACATACGACATACTTGGAGTGGCTCTGTTCCAACCTAAGGAGAGAAGAGATTTGCTCTTTAGGACACAGGACATCTTCAAGAGCTTCTGAGAGGCATAAAGATGAGGCACATGGGGGCTGGTTTGCATGGTTAGAGCAATCACGCTTTTTACACACATGTTGCAAAACAAGACTGATTCTCATGGCAGAAGGAGAGGAGTTTGACCAGAGGGTGTCAGCATGGAGGTACAGATCTTAATGACAACATGGGAACTCTATTAGGACCATAAGCCATCTGAGGATTCAAGGTACCATGAATAAGAGTGCAGATTTATTTCCAGCCTACCTGAATGGTGTCACACGGTTGTCTACGACACCACACACGCTGCACTGCCCCCTTCCTCCACTGCCACGGGATTTTCCTCTTGCACCAGCAGCTCCTCCTCAGAGGCCTGAGACAGGGTTTCTTCGGCCAAGGTTTCTGCCGTTGCTGAGGTCTGTCGGGGCAAGACTGACATCCTTGTGAGGGTTGGCTGCTGTGCCTGTTGTGGAATTTGTTGCGACAGTTGCACAGGTTGTTGGCTCTGCTGCTGTTGCTTCAATGCCTGCTGTGGGGCTGCCTGCTGCTGGGTGGACATTGGTGGTGTGGTTTGGATGGTGGTTCTTGCACAAGCCTCTGGGTTTGAAGACGGCTCTGACTCCCGGCTGGTTGAGGGAGGCCGGGAGGATGGGGGGCTGGGTGTCCGGGAGACTTCCCTGGTGCTGGCCAGCCTCTCCAGCACCTTGATTTGACTGACAATGGCTCCTAAAAAGTTCTGGTAGCCCAAGCTGTGCCCCAAAACAAAGGAAAATTCTATTATATTAGCAGTAAGGACTCCACAAACATATTTTATGGACTATGATGAACTTTACTAGGATGGAATTGTTTAGGATTGGTGGAGCATAACTACCACGAATGTACTCCTTTAGAGAAAGAGATTTAGATTAAAAATTCAGACAGTATTACACCTCAACGCACCATTCTGTGTTAGTGAAGAGGAGAAGATCTTGGAGTCCTGCCGAGAGTCTGTTGATGACCTGAGCCGGCACGTCGGGCGCCCTTGCCAGCGTCACTACACGCAGCACGGCCAGGGCGTCACGCAGTACCACCGCCACCACCACACTCCATTCCAGACACCCAGCCTCGAGCAGCACCTGGCACATGGAGGGATTACTTACCCTCACCAACAGAGAATGGAGGCAACTGAACACTGGGAACATGCACACACACAGGAGAGGGAAGAGGAGACTTAATAGCTTGGTACAAATTTACTAGTGGACTGGACAAACTGGATAGAAGCAAGCTGGTTGCGACAGAGGGGAGGAGGAGGGGGCTGAGAGAACACAGTAAAAAGATGAAATAGGGAACATGTCTGAAGGATAAAAAGAAGTACAGTTTTAGAGGTTTAGAGGAGGAGATCATGAGTGAGTATTGGAGTAAGAGAGTTGGCAGTATCAGGATTGAGTGTGCTGAGAGGGAGTGCCAGAACAGGGAGAGATGGAGATGCTAATGCCACAGCCACCCCCTGGAGGGAAGTTCCAGCGAGGGAGCAGGGTGTTGGAGATATAGATAGACTGTGGAGGTGGGAAGTGTACATCAAATAAAGGAGAACTTGGATAAATACAGACAAGGAGACACGATTATCCCAGCTTAGCTCAGGGCATGAAAACCACAAAGAGCTAAATACAAATAGGTAAATACACACACCTGCAGGAGATATCTCAACTGCACCTCGGCATGGGGTGGTGGTCTGGGGGTGGGCTGAGGCGGGGGGTCAGGGGGGCGAGAGAGAAGGTCTCGCGTGGGGTCCCCGCCGTCAGGACCCCAGTCACCACACAGGCTTGAGGTGTCGTCGCCGTACACTGTGCCCTCCTCGCTCATCACGCTCATGCTGTCGCCTGGTGGAAGGGAGGCAGAGAGGGGAAAAGTGATGTCACTGGCTGGAGAAATGCATGGTTAAGAGTCCATTATTTTGCACAACACTGGACCAAAGGGGAAGGAAGGGAAAAGGCATGCCATTGGCTGAACAGTGCACTACAAACCCTGTCTTTCATACTCACCAGCTGCAAGGGAGTGTGGCAGAAGGAGGGCCTGACGGGGCATCATGTCGGTGGGGGAGGGCAGGGAAACAGGTGAGTGTGGCCCGTGCTGGGGGGTGACAGTCTGGGTGTCCCCCGTGGCCTGGCTCAGGTACCCGCTGTCGCCAATCTCTCCAGTGTCCAGGGATGCAATCTACCAAGTAATAAATACATCCGTGGTCCTACATTATTGTGAACACAAATCAACCTAGTCTTATTTCTCCATTCTCTTTATAAGTACATGAGAACTGATTTATAGCCAGGGAATACAACAACTTAGATGCTATCCATCATAAAACTGTAATAGATTGAACATAGATGCATTAATTGATGAAAAAAATGTATAGAGATTTGCTTGAGTTATGAATTTCTACATTAGTCAAAGACAAGTTCATGGTAAGCCAAATATAATGAGACCAAAATGAACTTGATGGGTGTGATAGCATTAGAGTAAGTGAGCTTAGTAAAAAAATAACTCTGGTATTCGGTGCCTACTATGAGAAGAGTAAGAAATAAGAAAAGGAATAAGAAAAATATGGTATGGTATAAGTATGGTATATATGGTGTATTAGATCAGTGATGTTGTATGGAGCAGAAACATGGGCTCTAACTAGAAAATTGATGGAGGTATTGAGAACAAGTGATCGCAGAATGCTGAGGTATATGGCAGGGATCAGGTGGCAAGACATGGTGTCCAGTGCAGATGTAACTAACAGATGTGGAGTAGAGGAACTGGAAACAGTGCTCAGAAAGGAAAGACTCCAATGGTTTGGACATGTAGAGAGCAGGGGAGGATACAGTGCTGGGAGTTTTGGAGAGACTGGAGGGAGAAGGAAAGAGACCAGTTGGTAGACCTAGGAAAACGTCGAGGTGTATACAGGAAGACTTGGCTTTGACGGGATTGGATGAGCATCGGGCAGAAGACAGAGTAAAATGGAGGAGAGCCAGAAAGTGTCCAACCGCTCAGGAAGGGTGAAAACGGACGTTAAACGAAATGATGATGATGAATAAGAAAAGTATGGTGCGGGAAAGAAAAGAATATAAACACCCACAGCCTCAAGGTTATGGAAAAATCAAAATGAAATAAAGCAAAATCAGAGAGAATACTGAACAAACCTCACCTTGGGTACTGTGATGGACAGGCCGTGCATTCTCTCCTCCACCAGCGATGCATTCTCCCCGGCGCCGGCCACACCACGCGCCATCGACACTGTCCGGGGTTAGTTAGGGATCCACAGTAAGTTGAAAGCTTTGTAATAACACTTCTTCTACAGACTATAATTATCTTAACAACAAAATCACCCAGTCCAGAACACAAATCATAGTAAAACAAGCTTCAAATTTCACTACGGAATATATTTGCTAGTAAACTTCAACCTTCAAATCTGTATAGTGCATGAGAGAATGAAGAAATAAAAGAAAGTGTAGTGTCTCAAAGTACAAAGCCTCACACTTGGCAAATAACTGGTGCCGGGGAAAGCTCGGAAAATTCAGATTCGACAAATGCGCATCACGAAAACAACAGGAAAAGTATTAGTTGGTAAAAAAGTCCTCGGCAAACAATTTTTTGTGTTTTGGATAGCTTAAAACTTCCTCCTTTTTCTATCATTTATTATCAGGATACCAAGAGATGATAAAAATACTTCCTTAATCTTTATCCTATTTATTAAAAGAGTGAGAGTGAGAAGGGAGGAGAGGAGGCAGGGTATGGTTGGCAATACCTATCCATATGTGGAAGAGAGAGAGAGCAATATACAACAAGCAATATATAACAAGCTACAATGTAAAAAAAAAGGTCCACAGTGAAGAATAACAAACCTGAGTAGCGTCGTATCTGAGAGGAAGGGACTGAGGGATAGGGCCAAGAAAAGTCACGATGGACCTGTTTGAGGGAAGCCACGAAGTCATCCACGCGCGAGGCCCGGTTACGTTCCCTCCTCAGCCAGGACACCAACGGGAAGTCCAGGTGGGCAGCCATGGTCCCGAGGTCCTTGAGACGGCCCCCAAGAAGCAGTTTCTGTGGGCGTTCAAGAGTTTTCTGTGAGGACTTGGGACACTGAGGATGAATCTGGTTTTATGATGGAAAGATTAAGAAACTCGATGACAAGAAGAGAGAGAGCAATTTAGAGCTCCCATAACAAGCTACAACAAGTCTCACATCAACCCAACATCCAACTGACCTTAGCGTGTCTCTGAAGGATTACGTCAAGAAAGAATTCCTCCGCCGACGAAACTTCCCGGCTGAGAGAACTGCTGGAGCGTTTACGAGTGGTGGCCGTGGCTTGGCTCGGCCTTGTGGTGTCTGGGAGGACCTTGGCGGAGTCTGAGGTGGTCCTCACTACGGACTGGTGGTTGGCCGGGGCACTCTCTCCCAGGGGTACCTTTGGGGCCGAGGCTGAGGAGAAGGAACGCCCACGCAGCACCTACCAAAACACAAGTCAATCATTAAGCGAAAGTTAGCCCCAAACTAACCAAGACACTGACTCTGATGTATCTCAACTGCTAGCTCCCTTAACTTTCCTATGTCACAAACAGCTAAAAAATCTCTATATGGTATCAGTTTAAGTATTCCCCATTGTCAGTATCTGATCTGCTGGCTCCTTTAATTTTCCCATTTCACGAGGCTAAAAAAATATATACATCAATATTTTATAAATCTAAGTACTCTCTTCAGATGAACTTTTGGTTCACCACAAAACTGAACAGCACCAATCAAGGTCTAGGTAATCAGATCTCCCAGCCAGCTTTGTAAACTGAGTCCTTTCTACAAATCTAGTGAATATTGTTTGCCCCCTTCGGTGCCCTGCTCTACTTAAACCCAAACCTCAGGCTGTGTTTTGGCTGATGTGGCAACAGTGAGGAACTGACCCCGTCTCTTCTCTGCTATATTTCAGGCCTTAGATATGTGAAGCCAAAGTTCCATCCATAACAGTGTATGACTTATTGCTGATGTTGTTGCAAAAAGTGTGTGTGAGAGTATGTGTGTGTGTGTGTGTGTGTGTGTGTGTATTTACCTAGTTGTGAAATACAGGAAAAGAGCCGTCCTAGGCTCGTGCTGTCCCGTCTCCATAACGCTGTGTGTGTGTGTGTGTGTGTGTGAGAGCATACACTATAGCTGGCATGGGTGTGGTGCTCATTATCTGTACCATTGGCCCTGGAGTCTGTCTGTTATGGGTGAGGAGCCATCAACCTGGGATAGAGTCAGTGCAACGTCCAGGTTCCCACAGTTTACCTCCTCCAGGTTTCCCCAGGGTACCCACTTAATCAACCACCCCAATGGGAAGGATGAACAGCTGGGTGGGCTGGAATTTGAACCCAGGCCAGCAGATATATAGTTAGACACGCTGACTGCACCACCACGCAGCGACAAATACACCTGTCCCCACATATCTGCAGGTTCATTTCTTTCGTATTTCCCCCCATTAGCACAAAGGCAGCTGTACAGAGGCTGCAGATTTTTACCAGTCCCAGCTGACACAGGGATGTATAATATGTTTCACTGAGGATGAGCAGACTCGCCCAAATCTCTTAAAGCAAAGCTGGCCCACAGAACACTCATATCGCGATGGTGTGACATGGACCTCAGTGGAAAAATCAACTGGTAATATACACCTACACACACACACACACACACACATTTACATACATGCACATGCACACCAAAACACACACAATATCTTCACAAGTATATGCACACAACCCCACACACAACCCTGTCCCACCCCCCTAACACACAACTGTACAAATTCTTAAATGTATCTGGCTCCCACTACGAGTATTTCCCAAGGCCACAGAGAAGATTAACCGGTTTTTTTCTGTTTGTGGCGCAGAAGTCATGTAAAACTATCACTTGGATCATAAAACGCTCCATGAAAATCCCAGCAGCAACTTCTACGACCAGAGGCTTTTCGAACAGGCAAGCCGAGGTGCCAATACCTTTAAAAATATGGACTAATGTCTTGAGATGCCGCCACGACAAGTCCATTCACTCATTCCCAGGATTCAAGTAATAACATTGCCACTATAATATACAAAGAACAGTGTGTGCCTAGTGTTGCAAGGATGGGAGGGGATGAGGGATGCAGTGAAGTGGGGGTCCTGTCTGTAACCTAGCACGAAAATTTACCTCATGGAATTAAGTCGAAATAAGAATGTGTAAAAGTTGAGCTCTGCTGCCACAAGATGGAAGAAGTGGATGTACGTAAACAGTCCCACCACTCACCAACGATAAGATTTTAGAAGGTTTTGATCCCACTGCTAGAAGGTTTTGATCCCACTGCTAGAAGGCTATGATTCCACTATACTAGGTTTTGATCCCACTGCTAGAAGGTTCTGATCCCACTGATAAAATGTTTTGATCTCACTATAAAAGGTTTTGATCCCACTGTCAGAAGGTTCTGATCCCACTGATAAAATGTTTTGATCTCACTATAGAAGGTTTTGATCCCACTGACAGGACTCTTGGCCACGGACTGAGCAGGGTGGTACAAGTAGAAGGTTTAGCAGACAAAAATATGCATAGATTATAAGAGCCTGCAAAGTGTATTGAAGGCTTTGCAGGAAGAAAAATTTGCTCAAGTGAGAGACAGACTGTGTTCAAAGGCAACACTTGTGAATTATCAAAGGCAGTGTGTGTTAAGTGCTCTGTGTGTCTGAAAAAAATAGAACACCACAAGCTAGAAAACCAATAATTGAAGGAGGAAAAGGAAAAACAATGAAATATCGGGGCAGAGTGAGACAAGGGTTAAGGTCGGTACTGTTTGGTACTTTAGGTTCTCACATCGACCAGTTCCAAGGGCCAAAAAGGAGATCAGTCGGGTTCCTACAAGTGCTATCTTAGGTTCATGGTACAGAGGAAGGGTCAGGCTACCACTAGGGTCATAAAACTACCCCTGGAGATGCCCATAATCCTACGAAAGTTTTGTCAAATAGGTGTGCTTAGGCCCTGAAATGTTTAAGTGTCATGAAGAGTGTATGGAGATCAAACATGAGAATAATACTGGTGGAGGAAAATAAGGAAGAGGAGGAAGTGGATCTCAGTGAAACTCTCAAGCAACAAAAGAAGCAATTTGAGGAAGACCAGGAGAAAGTACGAAGAGAAATCACAAAGGAATTCAAGGACACCGAGACTCTGGGTAGGGACATGTACAGTTGAGGAGCAAGTGGATCTCAGTGAAACTCTCAAGCAACAAAAGAAGCAATTTGAGGAAAACCAAGAGAAAGTACAATGAGAAATCACAAAGGAATTCAAGGACACCGAGGCTCTGGATAGGGACATGTTGTGTACTACTCAAGAAACAAAGCCTGTCCATAGATACATTAACACCTGGAATGGTCTTGAAAAAGATGTTATGCACGGGCTTTTCCGATCACAATAAGATGACATGAAGATATACAGTAGAGCCCCACTTAGCGTGAGATCAATTAGCGCGAACCGCAATTAGCGCGAGCCACCACCTACCAAGAAAATAATTAATTAGCGCGAAAGCCTCAGTTAGCGCGAGCAGCCACCACAACTGAATTTTGAAAATTGCGCCAAGCCGCCATGATGCGCGGCACAAGCCGCGAGAGCCCTTACTTTAGCAGACGACACCATGTTGATACAGGGCAAGTGCTTTGTTTACGTTGTGGATGTGGATATGGGCAACTGACCTTGGCCGTGTGTGACGCACACCCGGAAAATTTGGAATTGCTGGTTGTCCAAGCTGCCGCCAACGTGGTGGGAAGAATAGGGCTCAGTGTGACACCAGGTTATGGTGAACTGACAACTCGCTCCCGGATGGGCGCACGGGCGTTGCCAGTAGCCACAACGGTTAGAAGAAAATGGCCAGTGTGATACTGCCTTAAGGCAGCGAGGCTGCTGACCGGGTGAGCACCGGCGATGACGTCATCGGACTCACAGCGAATCACAAGCGTGTTTCCAGAGGTCAGCCAATCGTAGGGTTTTTTTTTTAATGTGAGTGATTATTTTGAGTAATTATCAAACCTGAAAGTCAGACCCACGTGTGCACCAAATAATTTTTTCATATTGGTTACTTTATTCATTTAGGCCGAATTCAGTTAGCGCGACCGCGTTCATCCACCTAATTCTCACGTTAAATGGGGCTCTACTGTATGTATGTATGTATGTATGTATGTATGTATATATATATATATATATATATATATATATATATATATATATATCTATATATATATATATATATATATATATATATATATATAATTTCTGCTAGGCTTGCACTGTTGGGCCAGCAGTGAGATCAGATCACTGCTGGCTGGCTGAACAGTGCATGCATAGCAGAAATGATATCTCAACCTGATCTTTTAGCGATTGGAAAAGTTTGTGTATGACAAGGAGACATGAATTCAAAGCCCGACTTGATACACAAACTTGGACATAAGACCCCTAGGAGCTTTTTTTTTATTATTTACAGCATGGGAGAAAGCTCAAGGGGAAAATCAAAGACAACAACAACAACAAGAAAAAAGAAAGCCCACAAGACACTGTAGAAAGAACGACAGGCTGAGAGGTCAAACTTCCTGTATATCATAACTCGGTAACCACACACACACACGCACACACACATGATTTTAAGGAAAAGTTGGATAAGAGAGGATATGGAGACGGGACAGCACGAACGTAGCTCTTTTCCTGTATGTCACAACTAGGTAAATACACACACACACACACACACACAGTAGAAGGGCAGAGAACATATGCTTAATCATGCAACAGACTCAGCACTATGGGAACAAAACCAAACAGAATACACATCAAAGTCTGTAATACCTGTGGCAGGAGGACCAGAACAGACGGGATCCTTCTCAACAACATCTGTTTGTCGGACCCACCAGTGCACGGGGAGGAATTAGTCACAATGTAGATGAACGGATTCTCATGCAATAGAACAACTCAAAATCAGTCTATTCGGGGAGGAAAGTAAATTAAAAAACTACAGCATGGCAAAACAAAAAAAGGGGAGGGATTTAGTCTGGTTTAGTGTCGGGGAGGAAGGTAAATAAAGAGCTACAGCATGGCAAGAGAACGAAAAAAGGATGGGATTTGGTCGTCTTATGAAGGGACGCATGAATGATAACATGCTAGCTACGATGTAATCACTAACGTCCAGACTGATAATGGCTTTCTCTCATGCACACTCCTACAGTATGCCCTAATCTGATCCATTCTTTCTCTTTCTTTTCCTTTCTTTCTATTTCTTCTTCCTCTTACTGATGTGGTGTTCATTACCCAATATCTCATCACATTTTCACAGCTAGGCATTGATCCTTTCGTCCTAGCAAGGGTAATAACTACACGTTAAGGAGTTTGTACCTGAGTGTTTGGGAGGATCATTGAGAGATCCTCGTCCACACACGCGGGAGACACAGGCGGGGTGGCGTGCGTGAACCCGACCTTTGTACTGCCGCAGGAGGGCACCGAGGGCTTGGGAGAGTCCAGATCTGTTGGGTCTGAAAGAATATGTCCTTAGATTTACATAGATATTCAGACCAGGCTAGGTGGTGTTTAAATTTAATGCAACCAAGACTTTGCATTTCAACTTTAGTGAATATCAAGTTGGAGGAAGTGGCGGTCAAGCGGTCAAACTTGACTGCTGCAACACAGGAACTTTGGCAAGGAATGAGTAATAGCATAGATAATAGACTGTCTAACTTCATATTAAAGATGAGTAAACTCATGAAAAATGAATGATTATTATGATGATGAGTGGTATGAAATATTATTAACCTAGTGAGCCTCTGGAGAATGGACACCTCACAAGAGTCCCCAAGAGTCTTCCTCACCTATGGAGCGCAGGAAGCGGATGAGGTCTTTGCTGAGGTCCCACTTCCCGGCCTCTAGAGTGGCATCGAGGAGACGCGTTGCCAGGCTGCGGCTCACGGAGGCACTCTCAAGATTCTGCCACAGGGAAGCAAAGCAAACTTCATTTAACCCCTTGACTGTGGATTTCCTACAAGAAGACATAACTAAGCTACAGGAATGGAACAAAAAGTGGCTGCTACAATTCAATGAAGAAAAATGTTAAGTCATGCACTTTGGGAGGGGATATCCAGCATACCAATACCACATGGAAAACTCCACTATTCACCACAGAGGCAGAGAAAGACCCAGGAGAATGTGTTACCAGGCTAACATTGAAAGCCAAATCCATGCCAGTCGCAGCTGACGGGTTATGTAAACCCCAAAATTAGTAATCAGGGCAGTAGACAAAATGACCTCAACCAAAACAAGGCAAAAGGTGTGAGTTACCTGTGTGATTGGACACTACTTTCCTAAACTATTGTCAAACGAATGCCATGAAATTAGACAAAAAATAATACCCCACTTAACTACTCCTTCCTCACCCACCTGTAAAATGATGAGGTATGAGGCTGCTGTGTCCAGCTGGGCAACCTCCAGTGCTCGGATGAAGAGCTGCTTGGGGCTGCCGGCTGCTGAGAAGAGGTAGCGCCAGAGTGCCAGCTCAGTCTTGCGGGCACACTGCACCACCGTCTGGAGGTACACCGGAAACTCCCTGATGAACTCCACCACTCGGGGCAGCAGGCAGTCTGGGAGGGGGTCCTTGCTGGAGGCCTCCTCCTCTAACACCTGCAGGCCAGATACCCGTGTCAGTTATCACCACAACTATCATCAGGGAAATACCTACAGAATATCACTCATACAAGAGAAAATCCCTTAAGACAAGGCTTGTGCAGCAGACTTTACCTGCTCTCCATTCTCTTCACCCTATTTCCTAATTTTCCTCTCCCCATCATTATTTTCTGTCCCAATGGTTCTCAGTGACATGGCAGGAGGAGCCTCACCTGGTGCAGCAACAGCTCCAGGGCATGGGGGAAGTATGGCAGCTCCCGGCAGGTGTTGGCCACCTCCCAGGCGTGGTAGCCAAGGTTTCGGCGCAACAGCTGCCGCAGCAGATGGTGGAGGTAAACCTGACTCTGAAAGGACAACAAACCATGAACATTACACAGGTGACACCCCCCAAAAAAATGTTATTTGAGAGAATCCAAACATTATTGTAGAAATTTGGAATCAATTCTAATTTAGTGTCACTGTGAAAAGCGTTATTTTGGTATTCATCAGTGGCAAGACCCTATCGCTACCATACAAAAACGAAATGAACCATAATAAAAAATGACTTACAGTGCGCTCGACCACAGTGAGGGGCTGGTGGTGGGAGGCAGCGTCACAGGCCAGCAAGGAGGTGTCAGTTTCAGCGCCCAGCAGGATGCCCTCCTCAAACATGACAGCTGCGGGCCACAAAACATAATCAAAACAAACATTCAGTGAAAGTTGAGGCATATGGTCTGCCTGTCTATACAAACTCTCTTGCAATAAAGTTTCTGAGGCATGTAAAATTATGTTTCCTAAGCCATTATCCTGATCACGGAGCAAGAGCCTCATGTAGCGAAAAGTAAATACAGTCGGTGCTTCCCTTCAGAAAACTCTTTATTCAACAACAGCAAAACCTGTCTGTATGTGAACTATAAAAGATTACACAGGAAAACAATCTGTCAACTTCAGCATTACCTACCCAGTGGATATATGGACGGAGTGAAGGGCAGCATGATTCTCCGGGCCATGAAGGTGTGGGACTTATCCGAGGAGTTTGGGAATAGGGGGAGCCAAGCGCGCGTGCCGTGAACCCCACAATGGAGCCAGAGGGCGTGGCTCAGGTGGGGCTTGTGGCTCACGGTGCAGCTGCTGCACCACAGAGCCTCACAGCTTGATGCCAGCACAATGGGAGTCATCTGGGCACTGTGGAACTGGGGAGAGAAACAGACATGCAGAAAACAACAGCAGAAGTGATGTTAACCTTAGTATAATATGCCACGGTGCACATGACTTTTTACCCAAGTTATCAGTTTAGGATATGGGAATGTCCAAAACTCCTATGAAAGCTTAGTCAAATATGTGTTTCTTAGGTTCATGGTACAGAAAAAGGGTCAAACTACCACCAGGATCATAAAACTACCCCTGGAAATGCCCAAAACTCCTGTGAAAGCTTAGTCAAATATGCAGTTCTTAGGTTCATGGTACAGATAAGGGGTCAAACTACCACCAGGGTCATAAAACTACCCCTGGGAACCTGTTTGCTACCAGTTTTCCGTTGGTTGGGGAGCCGATGGGTTGCTGCTGATCCCTCTGTATCATGAGGACCTTGCCAGAGATATTGATGATGACACTCTGGGCCGGCAAGGGGCTGTGGTGGCCGCTGTTGGCCTGCCAGGACTCGGTGCGCAGGCTGGTCAGAAGCACAGACACCACGCAGGCTGGATGCACGGTCAGCCCAGAGATGTCCACCTCCTGCACCCGCGACACCACCACGCTGCTTGTACCACCTGCTGGGAGGACCAACCCTTCAGACTCTCAGTATGTTCAACCTCTCATGGACACCCAATCATCTCTCCTTCCTAGTATAGTAGAAGTAATTATTCTATCTCCACCCAAAGTTGACCTCCCTTATTGCCACTCTTTACTTTTGTCTATTAAGGCAGCGGTGAGTAGCGGGATTTTTTTTCTCTGCACTCTTTTTGTTGCCCTTGAGCTGTCTCCTTTGTTGTAAAAAAAAAAAAAAAAAAAAAAAAAAAAAAAATCCCATACCTGACTTGGTCTGAGAGAGCTGTAGGTTGTACACGGTGATGTGGCAGTCAGCAGTCAACACAATCAGCTGGTCCTCATAGATATTCAGCAGCAACACCTGGAAAAAGATAAAAAAATAAATAAAAATAGATTCTAACTAAATGAAACTGAATGTCATAGAATAAAAATTACACAGTGGACCCTTCATGATTCGCCCTCCAATAACTCTGCTTATTGGACAATTCTGCTGTTTCTTTATGCTTAAATAGAAGCAAACAAGTACCAGAAAATCATGAAAACAGCGCAATTACTCATAAATTGTTGAGTAGAAAATCCGACAGGGCCAAGACAGTAAGAGCTATTGTATTGTCACACTCATAAAATAATTGCCTAAGTCATTTTTCATAGATTTCTAGGTTTTTGTCTGTATCAATTTTTCAACATATGATACCTATCTTTGTAGTTGCCTTTGACATTCAGGGTTTGAGTGTTCTAGAATTGGACTTTTCATTTCTCCCAAAATTTTAAGCCAAATGATGGTTCTTTTCTGATTTCCTGAGAAGTAGAAAATAATGACTTAGGTGGTTAGTTGACGAAGGTGACGATATATGCTATAGGTGTTCCCATGTCTGACGTGGATCAATAGGGTGAGTGAGTTGGACGTAGCAGGATTGAGTGTGCTGAGAGGGAGTGCCAGAACAGGGAGAGATGGGGACACTTCTGACATGGCCACCCCCAAGTCCTTGTGAGGGAGCAAGGCGTTGGAGATATAGATTGACATCCCCATCGCTGCGTACCTGTGCTGGCTGGGGGACAGTGGTGAGGAAGAAGTTATCCAGCTTGTGGTCACGGGGGTAGAGGCGCAGCTCGTCCGTGTTAGCGGGGATGTTGTAAGCCCCCAGAACCAGCCAGGACGAGCGCCACCATAGCAGGCCGCCCGTCACCACAAAATCTCGCTCCTGGCTCTCATTACCAAACAGGTGCCATCGTCTCAACCTCAAGGAGTAGTGAGTGACTCCGTTGCGCCCAGCCACACCCACCAGCTGACCTGCCTCGTCCACACAGGTGTACTGGAAGGAGGGAAAAGCAGGGTGACATTAGGGAAGATGATGATTAGATTGAAACCTGTATTTTAAACCTATCAGTTCCTCGGTTCCCCTGTTTGAAAAGCCTCTCGTACGTAGAAGATGCTGGGATTTTCATGGGCTGTTTTGTGATGCTGGTGATAATTTTATATGGAAAAAGCACCCAATTTGAAAACCTGGTTAATCTTCTCTGTGGCCTTGGGAAATAGACGTAATGGGAGCCAGAAACATTTAAAAATGTGAACCTAAATCCAGAATAAAATCTCTCCCCAAAATATTCAACATACTTCAGTTTGTTCATGTGCTAAAAAATAAATAAATAAATAAAAAAATAATAATAATACAATCGTCCCTCAAATAGTAGTTTCCAATAATTCGGTTTTGGTTTTATGTTGATTTTCTAAGAAGATTTTTTAGGATTTTTAAATTTCCTGACGAGCAGGAAATTTTAAAATCCTAAAAGATCTTCAATGACAATCCGTATAAAACCAAAACCGAACTATTGGAAACCGTACTATTTGAGGGACAACTGTAATACAAAACCTCAGTAGTCAGTAAACTCACTCTGATTGGCCAGTTGGATGAGGTGTACTTGTAAGGGATGGGCACCACGATCCACTGTTTGTTGGCGGCCACACTGAACTGGGTGCTGGCGCGGTCCTCAAAGGCACCTTCCTCATCGTCGTCAAAGAAGAACGAGAGGGAATCCTGCGCTGGACTTGACCCAGCCCTCATGAGACCCTCGCCAGTGTTGAGATAGAGACGGTCGCTGCCTTGTAGGAGAACCCTCACCAGCCGGCTCTGTGGGGGGAGGGAGGGGGTACAGAGTGAAGCGTCAAGGAGAAACTGTACCTCTAAGACAATGATATTCTCAGTATGTATCAAGACCCAAAGTTGACCTCTTTTTTGGTCACTCATCCATACACTCTTTTATATACAGAGCAGGGTTTTTTTCCTGCTATTTTTTATGCCCTTGAGCTGCTTCCTTTACTGTAAAAAAATAAATATATAAATAAATAAAAACAAGTAAATAAAGTTTGTGTTCCATGGTAAATTAGCTAACCCAACACAGTCTGAAATCTGATGATGAAAACAACATTAAAAACTATATCTGTTTGGTGAGGGATTGAAGATATGGATGTCAGTCAGTGTATATACAGCACATCCCCTCTTGGTCTTTTGAGGCTCCTTACCATGCATGGGTTAACAGTGAGGGCACTCTTGATGAAGGAAAACTGCAAAACAGACGTCCCTGAACTGCCTCCTTCCTTTTCCTCCTCCTTCTTATCATCCTCTGTACCAGTGAAGGATGTCTGACTCCAGCTTGACTCTTTGCCCCCCTCGTGCTGCTGGACACACCACAGCTCGTAGCCTTCTGCTCCCCACTCCTGCAAAAATAAAGAAGGGCAGTGTTAGTCTTGTACCATGATCGATATAAAGCTCAGAACACAACGATTGGTATTCTCAGATGTTTCCACTCACATCAACTATTTCCAAAGGCCAGGTAGGAGATCAGTCAGATTCTAATTGTTTTTTTAGGTTCATAGTACAGAATAAGGGTCAAACTACCACCAGGGTCATGAAACTACCCCTGGAAATGCCCAAAACTCCTACGAAAGCCTAGTCAAATGTGTGTTTCTTAGTTTCATGGTACAGAGGAAGGGTCAAACTACCACCAGGGTCATAAAACTACGCCTGGAAATGCCAAAAACTCCTATGAAAGCCTTGTCAAATATGTTTCTTAGGTTCATGGTACAGAAAAAGGGTCAAACTACCACTAGGGTCATAAAACTACCCCTGGAAATGCCCAGAACTACTATGAAAGCCTTGTCAAATATGTGTGTGCTTGGGCCCCCAAAATGTTTAAAGAATATGACCATAGGACCAGTACAAAATAAGGCGGAGGGTTACTTACCATATTTGTTATCGTAATAGCATGAGACAGTGGATCCTCGGAGTAATCCCAGCGCAGAGAGACAGTCAGCAGGGAGCCAAACACACTCCACAGCGACCACCCTCCTCCTGTCCAGCTCATGCCCAATACAGTGCCATCAGGAGTCCACTTCATGAAACCTGGACAGCAGCAAAGGAATGAGACTACGTAAGTAAATAAATAAAGACACAACAAGGGAATGGAAGCACTATTACTACCTTCTTTTTCTTGAGTTTTGGCCTACAGAAGCTTAGATGAAGAAAGCAGAGGAATGGAAACACTTTTAATACCTCCTTCCTCTTACACCTTGGCCTACACAAACTCAAATAAAGACAGCAAAGGAATGGAAGCACTATTACTACCTCCATTCTCTTAAGCCTTGGCCTACAGAGGCTCAAATAAACAGATAGAAGGGCTTCAAACAGCTGAATCTCTGTACACAAAACCACCCTGTGTATATGCATAAAAGCAGTGGTTTATATATTTTTGGGTACATTATTAGTTTCACAATGAACAAACACTCACTCTCAGCAATGGGATGTGAGATAAATAATGATAGATTAGGTAAAGGACACTCACCCACTGGCCCTGGTGACCCTCCGTAGTCCCTGTCTGAGAGCACCATTCTGTGGGACACCTCCAGGCCGCCTGTTGCCTCGTCCACCAGGTACACCACGCCCTGGGAACTGTAGAGTGGAAGAGCAGTCAGCATGAAAACATTGGTAGAAGATAGAGAGAGAGGCAACATGGCAGGGGAATTTAAGAGGTAGAAGACTGTCAGTAAGAGGAGGGGAGTTGATGAGACGAGAAGCCTTAGATGCCACTCTGTCCAAGAAGCATTAGGCCCCATTCAAGCAGCCATGGATAACATATTGTTGGCTTAGTAAAAATCACTTATCAGCTGTTGTTGCCATAAGGGGAACTGATGTACTTGAACGAGATTATTAAGCACAGTGAAACTTCCTGTTTGGCAGTATTTACTTTGGCAAGTCACTGTTTAGGCAATGCGCTTGACTTTCGAGTATCTGAGGAGTGAGGGATATGGGAAGCCACACAGGCACCTCACAGAGATAAATTTGATATCATGCATGGGAGTAGGTGTCTGGCATATTAACTTGTCTTCTGCAGTTAACTTGAGGCTATGAGTGGCCAAGAAACAGCTAAATATGGCATGAAAATGAGGGTAGAAAAACAGCATTGGGTGTGCATTAGTGTGCTCCTCCTATTCTGACCTCTGAAAAAGATCCACAGAGCAAGTACATTCTTATCCTCAGTACTCACTTGGCTCGTCCATATGCCAACAGGCGGTACTTGTGGTTGATGGCAGAGCACGTGGCGTCTTCCAACTCCCGCGCCCAAATTCCCTGCACGGCCTGGAAGGGGAAGGTCAGGTCACGGGTGTGGAGTCGGAGTCAGGATGGAATTATTAAACGCTTTCGACTCTCACATCAAGTATTTCCAAAGGCCGAGAAAGAGATTAAATGGACTCTAATAAGTAGTTTTGTAGGTTCATGTTACAGAAGATTTGTCAAACTACCACCAGGGTCATAAAAGTGCTCATGGAAATACCGAGAAACCATGTAGAAGCTATGTATGAAAACTCTTGGGAGCTAAAAAAAAAAAACTAATGACTACAATGAAAAATCTATATAAAAAAACATATATACTTCAGAGACAGGCTGTTTCAGGAAGCATTTTTCTTACAGCTAGGAAGGCAGTTAAAAAAAAAAAAAGTCTTGCATAATAAGTGGATAACTCACATTAGGATCAAACTTGAGGGTGGAGGCGGTGAGGAAAGCTGCCCTACCGTCGCTGAGGACCACTGCAAACCCACCCACCAGTGGGGAGTACTCCAGGTCCACCACATGAACTCCTGGAGCGTCTAGGGGCACCGCTGCAGGGCAAGATTAAACACATTGGACTCCCCCCCACACATACCACAACCCCTAGAGACCGAACCTAACCTAAAGAATGATGTCAATTTGTTGTATAGAATGTCTCATTAGTAAGAAAGCATATATGAATTTTCTGTGTCAAGACCTATAGTAACTGTTTGGGGATTTGTTAGGCTACGTTAGGTTAACTTTTACGATGAGAGGCTTTTCAAACAGGAGGACCGGGGGGCCTATTTGTTTAAAAATACTGGGTATAGCCCACAAAGTCAAGAGCCTCGGAGACTTACCCTTCATTACCAGCTGATCATCGCAGAATGGGACGCGTCGTAGGTCCACACAGTAGCTGTAGTTGACGGAGCCGTCCCAACACAGCCTCTGGATATGGCCCGAGCCTGTGGCAACCATCAGCTCGTCCCTTAGACACACGAGCCCAGTCACGCCTCCATTCACCTCGGTCTCAAAAGCCTAAAAACACCATCAAACTGAAGGCATTGAAGGGAAGGGAGAGGAGAGGAAAGGGGAGGGAAATGAATAGGTAGGAAGGGAAGGAGGGGAATGGATGAAGAGATGGAAAGGAAGGGAAGGGAAGGGAGGGGAAGGGAAACGAATAAAAAGGGAAGGGAGGGAAGGAAGGGAAGGGAAGGGATAGCTGGGGAAGGGGAAAGGATGAAGATATGGAAAGGAAAGGATGGGAAGGAAGGGAAGAAAAGGGAAGGGAGGGAAATGAAAGGGTCGAAAGGGAAGGGAGGGGAAGGAACGGGAAGGGAAGGGAAAGGCATTGCCCATACTCACACTAACACAATAAAACTTTTTTTTTGGGGGGGGGGGCAATATTTTGACATAACATTTTGTGGTAAGAACTAAGAATGGATAATATTTTCCTTTGTTACTCCCCACGGTTCCGAGGAGCATCAAAATCCATCCCAGGACTCACCGTGGAGAACATGAGAGGCGGGATGGGTTCGCAGGCATACAGCTCGGCAGACTCCCGCTTGAGGGTGGGGTTGGGCGGGTCCCTCTGCTCGTAAACCTCCCGCCGAGACTCATCCACCACGATAGAGTAGAAGATCAGCCGATTCTTGTTAGTCTGCAAGGGACACTGGGTGATTAACATACAAGATTGCCTTCCATTTCCACAGCTATAACAACTACACTGACTGGCTACGTATACTCTATTATCCCTATTCTATTCTATTTCTATCTGTTATATGTGGCTGAAAGGCAGCTCATCTATACACTCATTTATAGGGGCAGTGATTAACATACAAAGGGAGCACTGATTCATAAAACTAGCCATGGAAATGCCCCCCACAAATCCTACGAAAGCCTGTCGAAAGCTTGTCAAATGTATGTGCTTTGGTGCCAAAAGGTTTTATTTAGTATGTGAGCCTCATCCTCAAATACTTACGCCAACCACTATCATGGATGAGTCGTGGCGCCACTCCAGCATCTGGTTGGTGCCGCTGCTGTTCACTGACTCCTCCGACCTCTGGTGGACGACCACAGGCACACATGGCTGGAGAAACATTGACGGGGATGAGAAAGAGCAAGAAAAAATTTAAAATCAAACAAAATTAGCTTACTGCATTGTGGGCACTTGATAATCTGATTGTGATGGGATGGGAAAGGAAGGGAAGGGAAGGAAAGGGTAAGCAGGGGAAGGAGCCAGTTCACAACATATACACATGAGTATAATACATAATATACATAAATATAGGCACCATGCATACATAAGTTAGCCTATACACTTCGGTTTTTGGAAAGATTTTTTTCAAGTAAATTACCTATAATTTGAATTTATTATATATCTATTCTCATTAGAAATAATGCTAATAGATAACAGTTGCATTCTGTGAGTGTGTATAATACAATATTTAACCCCTTGACTGCAGATTTCCAACAAGAAGACCACACTAAACTACAGGAATGGAACAAAAAAGTGGCTGCTACAATTCAATGAACAAAAACGTAAAGTCCTGCACCTTGGGAGGGGATATCCAGTCTACCAATACCACATAGGAAATGTTTCACTATTCACCACAGAGGCAGAGAAAGACCTGGGAGTATATGTAACCAGGCTAACTGTGAAAGACAAATCTGTGCCAATTGCAACGGACGGGTTGAAGTTCTATAATAATGAGTAAAATTATAAGACATCAACCAGCCATGGCACTTTACTTAATTTCATCATTGTCACATGTGTTGCACAACAAGCCACACATCAAAGGCTTCAGAGTTACAACTTCTCACCATGATAATGGCACTTAAACAGTTTATTCTCAAAGCTCAGTTTCTTCCTTTCACACTCAGGAGCCAGTGAGCTCATGGAATCATTGTCTGGATTTTTTCTTACGGCAAGGGAGGACACAGCTCAAGGGCAAAAAACAAAAACAACAATAAAGCAGGCTATGTGCTCCTCCAACAAAAGAAAACAGAACGACAGGCCGGAGAAGACATCAATTTGGGGATGCATTTGAAAATAGTACATATACACTAACCCTTAGACGGCGGTGGAACTCTATATAGAGTATAGACGGTCCAAAATTCAGTCAGTCAGTTTTGTATGGCAGAAATATAACAACACTTCCAGACTGCGGTAGAATCTATATGTAGACGATAGTTAAAACATCTCTTATGCGGCGAAACTATATTTATGCTATGTCCCTATGGTCGGCAGTGACTATATATGGACCATTCATTTTGGGGGGAGCTATTCTGCAAATACTGCCGCCGTCCAAGGGTTAATCATGCAAAAACCAGGACAATAAGCCCAATACACAAGAGAGGAAGCAGAGGAAACAACGCTACTGCACTGTGGCAAATGAGGATGAGGATAATACTGCAGCGTCACAGTGGATGCACGAGGAAATCAAACGTCTTGCGGCTGGATAAAATTACAGCATAGGATATTCATGCAGTAAGAAATATATGAGAAAATATATAGGGAAGCAACACAGACTGAGGGTTAATTAAAATAAAAAAGCAATATGGACTCGGGGTTAATTACTACAGGGAAGCAATACATGAAAGCAATACAGGTTAATTTTAATAAGGAAGCAATACAGACTGAGGGTTAATTATCATAAGGATGCAATGGAGACTTAGTTGTAACAGTAGTAATAGTAGCGGAGATAAACAGTAATATGGTAGAACTAGGAGAACCATTACCATTGCCATTAGATAGGAAGAGGAGGAGGAGGAGGAATATTAGAAGAGGAGGAGGAGGAGAAGGAGGAAGAAAACAGAAGTAGCAGAAGAAGAATTAGGAGAACCATTACCATTAGATAGGAGGAGGAGGAGGAGAAGAAGAGGAGGAGGAGGAGAAGAAGAGGAATAATAGAGGAGGAGGAGGAGGAAGAAAACAGAAGTAGTAGAAGAAGAATTAGGAGAACCATTACCATTAGATAGGAGGAGGAGGAGAAGAGTAAGAAGAGAAGGAGGAGAAGAGGAAGAAGAGAAGGAGGAGAAGAGGAAGAAGAGGAGGAGGAAAAGACAAGACCAATAAGACATAAGGTGCTTCAAATATGGCATTAGACTTGAGTTAACAAATACAATCCCACACAATCAATATCCTTAACCTAATATACCCACGTAACACTAATTAACCACTTACTCGGCTGAACCAAATAAAAATGGCCTTCTCGGTGAGGATGGCAAAGAGAACTCTGTCTCTATTACACACTATGGCCTTCACGTCCCCGTGGGCATCACCCCCAGGGACCCCGAGGCGCCTGGGCAGCCCCACCGGGTAATACATGGCCCCTGCACCTCGTCCTATTACTCCATGACTTCTTGGAAACTACTCTTGGGGGCGCCTCCTGTTCCTCTTGGGTTCACGCGGCCATTGTGTGTTTTGACGTGTTCCTCCTCTTCTTCTTCTTCTTCTGGTTCCTCTTCTTCTTCTTCTCTTATATGTACGATGATTATGGTGAAATACGAGGACAGGGAACAGATTGACAGGGAAGGAAAGGCCGCTTCTCTGTCTCTCTTTCTCTTTATTTATTTATTTGTCTCTTTCTTTCTTATTTCTTTATTTCTCTTTCTTTCTTTCTCGAGGATAGTGCATGGAGGTAATAGATTTGGTAATAAGTATAGCTGGCAAATGGTTGAACTGTATAATAAGGTTGATAAATTAAGTAGCAAATGGTTGAATCGTATAATAAGGTTGATAAATTAAGTACTAGACTGGCAAATGGTTGAACCGTATAAATATAAGGTTGATAAATTAAGTACTAGAGTGGCAAATGGTTGAACCGTATAATAAGGTTGATAAATTAAGTACTAGAGTGGCAAATGGTTGAACCGTATAATAAGGTTGATAAATTAAGTACTAGAGTGGCAAATGGTTGAACCGTATAATAAGGTTGATAAATTAAGTACTAGACTGGCAAATGGTTGAACTGTATAATAAGGTTGATAAATTAAGTACTAGACTGGCAATTAAATGGTTGAACTCTATAATATGGGATTTTTCAGTCACCGCCGAGTGGCCAAAGAGTATACCCACATGCTGTCCAGAAGTCCACCCATCAACCCGGACTCTAGAAGAAACCGTCCAGTGAATCATGAATGAGTTCCGGGGGGCAGCATGAGCCAAGAACTGCATGGCGACACTTTAAAAAAAATTGCCTGCGCCACAACGGGCTTAGGGCCGATCAACGTACCATCTGGCCCCTGAAGAAAGCCTATACCGACCGGCGCTATATAGGCGGAGATGTAAAAGAAAAATAAAACGTGACACAAACATCAGAGCAACACTTTTAATTAACCAAGAGAGGGCTTTACAACAATCGAAAAGGGAAGATTTTATAAAGAATTACCCCACGCTAATGTCCACACGGTTCTTGCTGGTTTGGGCAATATCAACCATCACAAAGATCACAAGTGGACAAACTACAGCAGAACAAGGCAAATTAATATGTTTTCCGACTATGTATTCCCCAGTGGACATCCGTAATGGACAAAAGAGCGACTTATTTCTGCGAGGTATTTCTCGCAACAGCTGACCCCCCACGACTCCGAGCAACGTTGCCAGAATGTCGTACTCAGTCTCCTATGTTTGCCAATTTTCGACCCAAAAACTGCCTTCTCGTCCCCAATAACTGCTTTCACATGTTCTTATCGTTAAAATGGTTGATTATTGGGTGTTTTTTGGGCAATACATATTGGTCAGAACCGGTATATACGAGGCTCCGAGTACGATAATCTAGCAAAGGTGCCCACGAGCCGCGCCGTACGGAAGCGTCTGAAGCTGGCGAGAACGAGGCGTGAGGGAGGTGCGGCGCCTGCCAAACCAAACCATGTATAATCACTCAGTGCCTCGTCCACCTCTCCCTTCGGCGTGAATCAGCCAGCAGAAGCGGCACTGAGTCATTATCCCGTTGCTTCCGAGGAATTAGCGTTCTAGGGTATGGCTGAGTGAGTTTGTTTACACATTATTGACAGCTGAAAATTGCGTAGGTGGTCTTAACAGCTGGCCGCGAGTAACCATCGGGTTCCGTTGTCATCCGTGAGGGTTCGTCATGCACTGGAGGCGGTGTGTGTGCGGTGCTGTGCCAGATTAGCGGTAGAAAAATGAAAAATAATAGCAAGTGGGCGGAGATAAGCAGTAAGCAGTGCTCCAGTGTTTCGTCTCCTAAGTACACACATTTGACGCTGTTTTTGCAGGAGTTTGGGTCTTTTCCAGGGGTAGTTTAAAGACCCTGGTGGTATTTTCACCCTTCCGCTGTACCATGAATGTGAAAAACCCTTTTGAAAACACTATTATTATCCTTTTCGGCCTTTGGAAATAGTTGACGAGAGGGTGAGAATACCGCCCCTCAGGTGTGTCCACTCACTCCACTGTGCTGTCCCCCGCCCGCCGCGCGACCATGGCCCACGATCTCAGGTTACATCCAGGCTCACAGGTTGCTATATTAAGGGATTCCGCGGTGTAATGAGACGCTTTAGTATAGGTATAGAACGTACTAAACTATTTGAGGATACTATTGAGCCCATGAAGTTTATTTTTTATTTTTTTTATTTTTTTTTTACGCGTACGCCCATAGCGCCGGTAGGCTTTCTTGAGGGGGCCTAGATGGTAGTCGGCCCCAGCCCGTCATGGCGCAGGCAAATGTTTTACAGCGGTGCCATCTTCTCTTGGTTGTCTCTAGGTTGACAAGGAACCGGGTATTTACAGACTAGGTTAGGTAACATTAGGTTGTTAGTAGGGAACTAGGCTAGGTAAAATATGTTGGCTTTCTTAGAAAATACTCATCTCCTTCCTTTGGCAATACTTAAGCTAGATTCCTGGCGCCTAGGCAGGTTGGTAAGCTTGCAGCTGATTGGCTGCACCACTCTCGCAGACACTCATGTCGGACCACATCTTGCATGCTCGAGTGAGACATGTTTCTTTAGTATATGCCATAGCTCACCTCATGTATGAGATAGCCAGTTTTGGTTGACACCATCAGGCTCAGCAGTGACTGTAGACTGTAGTAGTGGGCTTTTTTTATTATTGTTTCCTTTTTTTTGTGCCCTTGAGCTGTTATCTTTGTTTTAAAAAAAATTTGAAAATATATATATATATATATATATATATATATATATATATATATATATATATATATATATATATATATATATATATATATATTTTTTTTTTACAGAAAAGGAGACCGTTCAAGGGCGTGAAAAAAAAAAGAAAGCAATAATGAAAAAAAAGCCCGCCCCTTACTGCTCCTGAATAGAGTACAGAGGAGTGGGCTGAAAGAGAGGTCAACTTCGGGAGGAGAGGTGTCCTGATACCCTCCTCTTGAAAGAGTTCAAGTCGTAGGCAGGAGGAAATACAGATGAAGGAAGATTGTTCCAGAGTTTACCAGCGTGAGGGATCTAGTTTTGATTAGTTATTTTACTCATTTTATTTACCCTACAGATGGTGCCAGTGACAAGGAGGAAGTCAAAGACTGAAACAAAAATGGTTCCTTGACAAACATTTATGACCATTACCAATATGTCCAGGTTGGTGATTATGTCAAAGAATTTTTTTTCAAACATCCTTGAAAGTGTAAATATAATTACTTTGAAGGAATTTAATGTAACAATCTAGATATTTTACATCCCAAAGCTCAACTCTTCCTAAGTAAATTAATTCTGAGTTCCTGACAGATGGGTGCGTGGTGCCATGTGGGCAGCAGGGTCATGTGTGGTGTGGTGCCCCATGTGCGTGTGTCTGAGTGGGGCAGGTGCCTGGTGGGTATGTGCTTGTGCCGTGGGTCTCATCACCGTCACCCTCGGCTCTGGCTACACCACATGGACAGTTTTCAGCAACTTGATTCAGCATGGGCCACACTCATATCCAGTTTTTGCACAGTATGTTT
This sequence comes from Eriocheir sinensis, assembly GCF_024679095.1. Taxonomy (NCBI): domain Eukaryota; kingdom Metazoa; phylum Arthropoda; class Malacostraca; order Decapoda; family Varunidae; genus Eriocheir; species Eriocheir sinensis. Next base: position 59,906 of record NC_066536.1, read on the forward strand.
TCATTGGGAAGACTTTAACATTATGTAGATAATAATTTGTTAGAGATTAATTTCCATTAGGAGCATGATATTATATATATATATATATATATATATATATATATATATATATATATATATATATATATATATATATATATATATATATATATATATATATATATATATTAAAGGTGTGTGTGTGTCCAATAACTTGGTAGAACTATATAATCAAGGCTGTTTTCAATACACAGGTGCTTCAGTGTCTTAGAGCGTGTTGTTGACAGAGGTCAGACTTTCTCACCCACTAACTATGAAGTGGGGAAGCATTCCAAGGGTAGCCTGGCAAAAAAAGACCTTGGTGGAGGTGGCAGTGGAGGCTCAGAACTCATCATTCAAGAAATGGGAGCTACTGCTAGTTCACTCCACTCTTTCTTGGTCTTGCCATGGTACTCCAGAGTCTCACCTGACTCACATTTTTCATATCAGGTTTGTAGAATATGTCTATGAATTACTTATTTTGTTCAACTTTGGATGAGCCATCTATCAATTTCCATGGAAACAGTTTTAAGTTCAGTCAGAAAGATCATAATTCAGGATGCACTTTGCCTAACTTACCTTCCACTTCAGATCCAGAGAATTCCTCCAAATGAGTCTTTTCATGTATTGAATTTTGCATGTTTTACCCTCAATATACAAGAATTTAAAAGGTAAAGTTAGTGGTATGCACCATGGCTGCCTGTGGCCCGAGTGCTCATTTCGATTGCATTGGCCCTCTGAGCCAGGGGCGGGAAGAACTTAGTACTACCTCGGCACATGGGCCAGTGTGACATCTAGATTACCATAGTTTACCTTCCCCTAGTTTCCCCATGTACCCATTTATTGACCTGCCAATTGAAGGATGAACTGTTAGGTGGGTTGCATGCTGACTGCCCAGGCTGGGATTTGAACCTGGGCCTATGGATTTGTAGCCAGGTACTCCACTACTCCACAGAAGCATGGTTTACTCAAATTTCAGTTACAGTATTCAGCATCAATGACTCTGTGACCATTTTGATTATTTTTCATCATTAATCTGTACCATATGAGCTGTTTTCGTTTTAACCTTTTCTAACTATGCAGTGGGTCATGAAGGAATGTGTTTTTTCCTACAGATCAAAGATGTGTTGGAGGAGGTGCTCATTGATATGTGTCGGCAAGTCCAAGAGTCCAGCAGCATCACACACTTGGCCTCGGGAATTATTCAGATTTACCTCCAACATTACCGGCAGTATCAGCGAGCTGTGAAAAAAGTAAGTAATATGCTTTTTTTATAGGCAGTATTATATATGTAATACATCATTTTTATAGGTAGTATAAGTTTCAAAAGTATTTTGTAGGTCTTATCAAATGAAGTAACCAAGGTAAAGGAACTATTTTTTTGTGGAAAACATCAAAGTTTCCTATTGATGAAAGAAGAGTTTCTTCTCATGGCTTGCTTCAGTCTATGATTATTTATTTATTTATTATTATTTTTTTTTTTTTAGGCAGTGACTGTGCACTAAACAACCTATTACTGATAATGGTGTTCATGAAAATGCTACTGTTGCTTCACAAGAATAAAATGTGAATATAACTTCCTCAAGGAGACCGACTGAGTAAAAGCCTATCTTCTCTCCTTATCAGCCAAATTGCAGATTTGATTTTTTGATGATGTATTTTGCATAAATGAATCTATAGTGAATGTTTGAGTACCTTTGGTCAGTATTTAAAAAAAATAAATAAATAAATAAATGAATACCTACTAGGTTTTATTTTTAAAAATTCTGAGACAACAGAAATAAAGCCATTTTAATGCTCCTTCATAATAATAATAAATAATAATAGTTTTATTTCACCCATGAATGGCCACACTGTGCCGGACATTGTTAGTACCAGGTATTTTAATGTTGTTGTCTTGCTTTGTAGGTGATCTTGAGTCATGAACATGGCACCTGATCCCCCTTCTTGTAGAAGTATTACTCACTCAAAGGTGAGGGTGTCAGGAGCTGCCGCCTCCCTCATTGTTGCCAGGTTTTGTTTGCATCGCTTGGTGTTAGAAACTACCTGGCTAGTAGGATTTGCATCTTTCCTTTTCTGTTTTAATCTTCTTTCTTGGTTGTGATGATCTGTCAGAAGCTTTGTCTCTTTCCTTGTCTTGTTTTTGTTTCAACTTTTTTTGTTTTTTTTTGTTGTTGTTGTTGTTGTATGGTGAGACGGGCTCTTCTCTCTTGAAACTGTAATAGAAGACTGGTAGTGATGGTGTTGTCTACGCAGAAGCATCAGGAACAGCAGTAGTAGCAGTAGGGAGCGAGGGAGAGGTGGTGGTGAGTGAGGTAGCAGCGGTGGGTGGTGGCGAGTCAGGTCTCACTGCTTCCTGCAGAACGCCTGTCTCTCTCTTCTCTACATTATCTGCTTGAGCATGGCGTGCCTTCTTCAAGCAAGCAATCCTCTTGACAATGGCAGTCTTTCTTCTTGGCATTGTGAGCTGGGTGAAGCCAGCAGCATCAGCAGTTTTGTCATAAGAGGAAAAAAAATCAGTGTGTGGGAAAGAGCGAACACACCTACATCTATCCTCAGCATGACAAGGACACGCACTGATGAATCATGGGGAGAGCTCCGGGACAGTATTGTCCCGTGCGCACAGGAGAAAGTATCAGACACCACCAGAGAGAAAACTATTCGTGTCTAGATACTACAGTGTTTATCTGGCAAATATTTTTCTAAAGGTATCTTCTGACTCACGTGACCTTGACTGAGCACGCAGGGTGATTTAAATGACCATTTAAACTCGGTCAGTAAAAATTCTCCATGAAATGTTCTCTCTATGCCCTAAGGGTGATCAGTGACAAAAGTTTCTCATTTTCGATATTTTTCGCATATTTCACCTCGGTCAGTCTCCTTAAAGCAAATCATTACCACTTCGTAGCACAATCTGCTAAATGGGGAGTTGCCATTGAGGCAATTTTTAAGAAGTTAATTTTTTACCATTCAGATGTTTTGGCAAGTCTTACCCATGACAACCCTTTAAGGATAGTTGTATGGGTATTTTTATAACAGGATTGGTCCAGTAATTTTAATGTCACAGCCCTGGATTTTTTAGGGTTCCATGTATAGTATTCGATCTCAGAGTGTGTGATTAACTTATTTACTTCAAAACAGGTGTCCAAGAAACATAAAGACTTTGAATTGTTCAGCAAAACTGGGTTTGAGGAACTACAAGCCAAGTACAAGCCTTTACATCCAGCCCTGAAAAGCCAAGAATCCCTGAAGCTGTATTACCGCAAATTGGCACAAGCTCTCCTGCTTCAATACCTGCCTGTTGAAGTGACTCGTTGTGACCTCATTCTGATCTCATTGAGAGACCTCTTTGCTCAAAATGTTTTACAGGCCTTTGTGGACCTTCTTTGTGATACTCAGTGGCTTAATACTACACTGACTGAAATTTTCTCAGGAGGGGTGGAAGATATACATGACAGAGGTAAGCAAAGTCAAACGCCTGCACCTAGAGATGAGGATGTAACAATACCAAAGTACTTAGAGGAATTAACAAATGCACTACAGGTGGGCAGTGATGAGAGGTTGCCACACACTAATCTCCCTTCCATTGAAGAGGAAACACTAACAGAACTGCTACAGCTGAATCCTACAGGAACTCCGTCTGCTCAACACTCACAGTTCACTGAAGGTTCTTCTCTTGACTCCTCTAGTAATAAAGAAGATAAAAAGTTTGAGAATGCAGAAGAACTTGTAGAATATGTTCGAAGCTCAAGCCTTGAGAAGAAGGAAAGTAGTGAAGATGAAGATTATAAAACTGTGTCCTCAGCCTTGGGCACACTCATCTCCACTACTGCTGGGCCCTTGCTGCCTGACTCCTCTTCTCCTCCGTATCAGCCCCTTGTTAGCAAGATGTGGGAAAGCCCAGTAGAAGATAAGTGTTTTGTTGATATACCTCCTGTAAAAAGAAAGAAAAATCTATTTTCTCGCAATGTGGTGGAGGGCATGAAGGAGGAAGAATATAAACTATTATGTTATCCTACTGTTGATGACAAAAGTGGAAAGGTTGCATCTAGTCCAGCATCAATTGCTGAAAACTCTATAGTGCCAAAGATAAGTGATACAAATCTCAAGGGTGGTATTGAGATTAAAATTGAAGATAGTGAAGGTGTAAGTATTGAAATCATTGGGAAAAATGTGGTACCAAACATGCGTGACATTCCTCGTAGTAAGAGCTGTGGAAGCCTTGTAATTGGTGATGAGAGTGGGGGCTGTGGGGCCTTGGGTGTTGAAGTTGAAAACAGGGCACTTCACTCATCACTAGTGGAGTTGGATCAAGTAGATGTCAAGGAAATTAATAGTTCCATGGAAAAAGATGATTCACTTGAAATGAATAATGATTTTGCCAATAAGAAAGAAAAAGGACATTTAGTTAAAATGCTTTCTTTTGATAAGAATGATGGAACTGATGAAGTTTTGTTGGAAAATGAAAAGTTAAGTGCTCCAGACTCTGAATTAGAAAAGGAGAGTGAAAGTGAGCATTTGAGAATAATGCCTCCAGTCAAGGAAAGCTCATCTTCACCAGTGTTAGCAAGCCCAGAGCAAAATCAGTCTCCCAACACAGCATCAACAGTGACACCTATCAAAGATAATGAACCTCCTGGGACCTTAGAGCTTCCTGACTCCCCACCATTAGGCAATGCTGGATTTGGATGGGAAAATCCAGACCTTTCACCCATATATGAGGAAAGTGAAGATTTGGCATCATCAATAGCAAAATTAAGGTATGCTATTCATAAGTTATCCTTGGGTGCTGTTGTTGTTGACCACAGCACCCAGCAACTTGTATTATAATGGGGTATATTCAAAGTAGTTAGGTGTTGCCAGCGAATAGGTTATTGTGCTTCAAAAATCTTGAAATGTTCATAAGTTGCCTGTGTTTCTCTGGGACTTCTAACAATTACACCAGTACAATAAGTGGCACTATTGTTCATAAAAATGAAGCTGATCATTTTTTTTTTTTTTTTTTTTGGTAAACGAGAGAAAACAAATGCTGTGCGAAAGCCTATCCTCATCTAAAATCGTTCTTGCATGAAACACCAAGCAGAAATGGGCTTTTTAAAAAATTCTATTTACATTACAATATTTTCGGAGTACCTGCTGTGGGTGTATTAGTGTTGCCTTCAGCGAAATTTATCAAAAACATTATACCGCCAGACATCTCAACAACCCCCTCCCCCCTAACACCAGGAAGGCCAGGTGTTTGTGTCTCAATAAGGTCAATAGCTTATGCTTCCAGCATATTATACTCTGCCCTCAACTGACTGCTGGTTGTTGTGTGAGATGAACCAAGACCTTAGGAGGATGCCTGCTGCTACCAGGAGCCTGGGCAGGTCAAAGGTGATGGTGTTTAAGGCCAGGAATTGAGGGTGGAGCGAAACATTTTTGGCAGAAGCCATTGTCGCACACAGACATCAAACAATGGAGGCTGTGCTTTCTGTCGAGATGCCTGACACCCTAATGTTTTTGATAAATTTCGCCGATGGTGGCACTCGTACATCCTAAGCAGATACTCAGCAAATATTGTAATGTAAATAGAATTTTTAAAAAAAGCCCATTTCTGCTTGATTTCGCAGGACTTTCATGCAAGAACAATTTTTTATGAGAATAGGCTCTCAGACACTCAAGCGTCAGAGATGTAAGAGATACGTCGCCCTTCTCCCATCCTTTTCCTGATAAATTACGTCCTCAAAACGTCTCCATATACTGCTCTCACACAATACACATACGGTATATGCTGCCTCCTTGACCCTGCTAACATGAATATCATTTTTTTTTTTTTCCTTTTATTAGTTTTCAATTTTGTAGTGGTTTCTGCTCCATTATTTTTGTGGTAGTTGCCTTATGGCACTTTGACCCCGCTAATATGAATACATTCTGTTTTCCATTACTTACTCTCCCCATTTTTAGTTTCTTTTGGTGCGTGTTGTGTTTTGGTAATGAAACCTTGTGCAATATGAATTACGTATGACATGTCTTTCGTTTTGTCGTATGGAAAACAAGTACAGGTAACTCGATTTATGCGAGTATTGTGTCCTTGAAGAGGTTGCATAAATCAAAAACAATGTAAATCAAATAAGAGGTAGGGTTCTATTGAAAAATATATATTCACTTCATTCAGTGGAGAGAGAGAGAGAGAGAGAGAGAGAGAGAGAGAGAGAGAGAGAGAGAGAGAGAGAGAGAAATATCCATATCACCGAGATATCCATTCAGGCACTCAGTCTCAGCCTCACTCATGTGAGGAAGAAATGAGGGACACCATGAGCGACTGGCTAGTATTGGTACCGGTACCGAGCAGTCTGGTACTGGTACCGTACCGTATAGCTGGTAACGTTAGTACTGGTTCTGGTACCGGTACCTGCCCACCCCTATTGTTGAGTAGCGTGGCAGCGTGGGTACTGTATTGTTGTTCAAGTGGCGCGCGGGAACAACTGAGCTCAGCTGTGTGGCCGCGGCGCCGTGTGAGTCCTGTTGCATGAGACATCTGGTGGCCACTCCATAAAATATCGCGTATAAGTGAAAAAAAACATGTAAATTAAACGTTTATTTGGATTTTGGACCCTGCGTTATTTAAAAAACGTGTAAACCAAACTCGCGTAAATCGAGAGTTACCTGTACATATTATTCAAAAATATTCACACTGAAAGGCAACACTCACACGGAACATCCAGTCCGGTGATTGCCATCGATTTTGACTTTTAGACACAAACACTCTTTCTCTCTCTCTCTCTCTCTCTCTCTCTCACACACGCACGCATGCACGCAATAAATAAAACATTAGTACATATTTACGCACACATGCGCCCGCACTCACGCACACATTCTCCTCCACTCAGGCAGCTGCAGAAAAGGAAAACACAATTACACAAAACCAATCATACGGGAAAGGGCTTTTTTTGTGACTGTATAATTTCTTGAAGCTAAAATATGACTTATTGTTCTATTCTCAACACAGTAATGATGTTATGCATGTCCCCAAGTTATTGCTCCATGTGTGAGAAATAGAAGAAGCAAAAAACTACCAATTTTTTTTCCAGAAAGACGACCCAGAAAGTCACCGTACATCTTATAAGGTGAAGGTTCAGTTTTTGTTACCATTCTTAAGCCTCAAACTCTCGTAACCTACACAAATAACGATGGAAAATTAAAAGAGTTAGCGTTAAGACTTTTATTCATTGATGTTTCTTTGTGTTTTGCTGTAGTGATCAGTCGGAAACTACGAAAAAATGCAATGCGATGAATACGATAGTTTGGCATCACTGCACTCTGCCCGTGGCATCAGTGTTTACTGTCTTCCACCCCGCCATCAAGTATTAGTGAATTCTCGTCTTTCCCCTTTGTGTTAATATTCATATGTATATCCATATACATCCAGTATATTATCAATTAATTGAGTGTTTGCTGGGCACTTGGAAGCTTCGTTTGTGGCTGTTCCCAGCGGTACGCCCGTACAAACTTTATACCCGTTACCCCTCTGCCACTGTTGCAGTCTCCACCATGTTTGTTTACTCCTCAAAACAGTAGCCTTGAGTCTCTAAGAAGGACCAGTCTGGCAGGTCCCAGCAAGTATCAAGCATTTTAAATATTAAATATTGGGATTTAGGGCCATTTTCACAGTCAATTTTCTTTGTTTTGATTGTTACCAATGAGTGGCGATTGCGCTGCTATAGTATATCCACGTGAAACTGGCCGATGGGTTAGTGGCAGCTGTGGGGTTAGCCCCGCCCCGCACCTTGCCACACACACTCAACACCTCTTGCTTCCTCTGCTGCCGCCACTACCCCATCAGCCAGTTTCACGTGAAAATACTGTAGCGGTGATCGCCGCTCATAGGTAACGATCAAAACAGACACAAGTGACTGTGAAAGCAGCCCTTAGTAAGGATCAGAATATATATAAAACTTTAAAAATGACCTGTTAGCGGTGAGGACAACGTATGTCTGGCAAAAAATCTTCACCAGAAACTCGTAGTTTAAACCCATTTTATTTTATTTTATTTTATTTTTTTCAAATGACAGCTCAAGTTGGGGTGCGTTTATAAGCCGGTGCATCTTATAAGCTGTTAAATACGGTATATACATAAGGTTTCGCTAAGCTGCTAACTTTAGCGCGGAATGTCTTGCACGCCATAATACCACATCCAATCAGTTCTGGGCGCAATGACTGTTATTTCCATTCCTTTCACATCATTTAACCTGGCAGCAGCGACGAGCCAAATTTGTGGCTTTACCGTGTAGCAGCGACAAGCCAAATTTGTGCCATGATATAAACCCTCCAAAGTAGATGATACATAAACTGATCACTAATGATTTGATATATATTATGAAATGGTTTGTGTGAGTGATGATTTTTTCTCATTTTTCTCGCTTAGAGGGACCATTAAGAAACATGATCCCCACAGGTACCTGGTTAAGACTGGTTTTGCCAAAAAAAAAAAAAAAAAAAAAAAAAAACCAAGATGTGACCGGCATAGGCATAACCACAAGGTGTCATATTTGCTGACACTACGGGTTAACAACAGTGTCACTTATTGTACTATTGTAATTTTCACAAGTCCCAGAGAAACATGTAATTTACGATAATTGAATGAACATTTCAAACTTTCTTGGGCACAATAACCTATCCGTTGGGTAGCATTATCATAGTCTAATCTTTTCATTAAGTTTTCCAAGCTTTACTGATTTTAAGTACAGGTTGAGAATCCTTTATCCGAAATTCCAAAATCCGAAAGTTTTTTTAATGCTGACATGTCGATTTTATTTATTTATTTATTTATTTATTTATTATTTTCTTGTCGCCACTTCACGGGTGGGGACACTGGCTATACGGAGGCTGTCAGGGTCAAGCGCATACGTCCCTCCGAGGAGGAACCACAGACCCTTGCCGGGTGATGGCTCATGAAGGGGAGGGGAGGACGCAATAGATTGACTCTATCGCCTGAAGTCACCCTAGCAGACCATATCGGTCTTTCGATGAGGACTGGCATGTCTCTTTGTACAAGTCGAAGACGTGAGCGTGAGTTCCTTTTGTTTCCCGCAAGATGAGAGTGCTCAAAGCAGAAAACAATGGGAACAGAGTCTATTAGGGTTTACACCTTGAGCTTAAAAGAATAAGGAATGCAACATCCCATTTTCCAATACAGAACAAATCAATATTTTAAGGAACGGGTGGCAATCCTAAAATTTCTCTAGCCTGCCATGACTACAGCCGCTGCCTGCTGCTGGTGAAGGCAGGAGGAGGGGGTAAGGGACGCTACAATGCGTATTTTATACGTATTTCAGGACGACCTTTGACAAACAATTTTATGAACTGGTTTTTGGTTCACTGGAAAATGCACTCACTACAGTTTTAAAATTCTGAATTTTATCTGCTTAACCATTCAGACAGCCTAATATGGAACAATAATGCACTTAAAGTTAGGTTAGGTTAGTTTAAATTTATTTGGCTTGCAGCGTGGGGCGGTGGAAATATGTAACGCGGCGCAGGACGGGACATGGTGGCGGCCGCAGTTCAGCCAGTGTTGTGAGAAATACCTCCTCGCAAATATAAGTCATTTTTCTGTTCAATACACATGCTACTGAGGGAATACACTGCAGGAAAAACATTAGCTTATCTGGTTTTGTTCTAATTTGTCCACTTGTGACATTTGTGAGTGGTGAGTGAAATATTGAAAGTGTAAACAAGTTGAACCTCTCTGCAAGCTATTTTGTGGCTGCGGCAGCGGATGGCGTGGGTGCACAACAGGCAATTGAAAAAAATATCCATAATAAAGAGCATCATATTTTGTCCAGAAATAAGCAGTCAGCATCTCAAAATTAGTGAGCTACCCTCTTGTGAATAATCTCCTATTTCAGTTTTCATTTTATGTTGGTTCAAATAAAAATATTCTGAAATCCGAAAAAATCCAAGATCCAGAACCCTTTCGGTCCCAGGAATTTCGGATAAGGGGTTCTCAACCTGTAATTAGTATTACAAGCTATAAGCAACATGATTCTTGCATTACAAGCTATAAGGAACATGATTCTTGCATGAATCCATAGTCCTCTGTTATGATTAGAACAAAAATTTAATCTTCAAGAGTGCAAATAAAACATTCCTGAAACTTGTGGATTGAGAATACATCTCTGTATTTACTGTATGTTGTAAGAGCCAACCCAAAGGGAAGTACCACTTTCATCACAGGGGTTTGTGGTTAAGGTATGGTTCTCATCCCTCAACTATTTTAGTTCAGAACATTATCTGAATGACCCCTTATACATTCCCACCCTGCTCACTGCAGGAAATGGGGTCAATTTTGCAATTTCTGCTGAATGTGAAACTGATGAGGCCATCCAAAATTTCTTCAGATCCCTCTTAAGTGAAAGAGAGAGTCAGCATAGCCTTGGGAGCCTGAGCTCTTGTGGTTCGAGTGAGAGTGAGCCAAAGTCAGCGCAGTCTGACCCAGGACGCTACAACTTGGAGAAGTCTCGCTTCACCTTTACTCATAAAGACAGCTCAGGATCTCTAGGTATGTTTTTTTTTTTTTAGTGTTTGCACAGTGAATTTTGTCCAGCTGTATTATCATCATTTGTTTTGTGTCAGGTTTTTCCATAATCTTTTATGAGATTAAACAGTTGATGATATGCTTCCACTATTTCTGTCCATTGCCTCAGCCTCTCCAATGCCCAGTGCTGCCAAATCCTCATCAACACATCGTCTCCATGTCTTCTTTGGCTTGCCTGGTCACTGTCACCTCCTCCCAACAACTCTTTCTAATGCCTCAATGTCCCCCATACTCTTCACATGCCAGAACCACCTCAATCTCCATGCTCTCAGCACCATACTCTCTTTAATCCAAATCTTCTTACCACCTCCTCACTGGACACCCCAATGTATATGTAATTTGAAAGTTAAACAAGATTTGGTGCATGACAGCTGTAAGTAGTCAGACATATAATTATATTAGACATATAATTATATTGGACCTTTACTGAAGAGAGCACTGATCAATGCCTTGTCCATGCTGGTCACAAATATGAGTTAATAAGTCAATAGATTTTGATGCTGAGTGCACTGTCCTCATCCTCATGGCCATATACAACAATAATAATGCTGTCGCTGTGGGTGCTAGCTGGTGGATATCTTCCGAATGTGTCTGATATCCCCCAAAAATGGTGGTATAATGCAATTTTTATTATTCAAAATTTTATCTGGAATATTGACATCCAAAATATGTCTGGGATGTAGAGGGTCTAATGTATTTGGTCATTAATATATTATATATATATATATATATATAGATATATATATATATATATATATATATATATATATATATATATATATATATATATATATATATATATATATATATATATATATATATACAGTATGTAATCCCTCGCTTTATCGCGGTTCACTTATCGCTGTCTCGCTGTATCGCGGATTTTTAAATTGTATTGTATCGCAGATTTTTCGCTATATCGCGGGATTCTGCAGTTTATTGGTATTTTTTTGTATATATATTATTTCAAATACTTTTGCGGTAAAATAAGCATTTTCTAGCCTAGAAAATGAAAACGATATAAATCAACGTAAGTAGGAACACACCTAAATAAGCACCGACGTCACCTACCTTTTTTTTTTCAGTCGCGGCCTATTGCGCCGTTAGTCTTTTCCCTGGTTCACTCCTCCTCAACTTCCTTTCTTTCTTCTCCCTCTCCGTCTTCGTATTTTTCTCCTTTCTTTTCATTTCTTTCTTCTTTTCGTTTCCTCTCCCTCCCAGTTTTTCTCTTTTAATCTCTTTCCCTCCCACTCACACCTTTTTTCTCTTCCTTTTACCTCACCTTTACCTGACCCTCCCTCCCTCTCTCTCTTCTTTTCCTGTCCCATTTCCTCCACTCATTTCCCTTGTTTCCTCCTTTCTCACACCCTCTTATCTTTAGCCTTATCTTTCGCTTTATAATTCTTCCTCCCTTTCTCCTTACCCATTAGATTATACACACACACACACACACACACACACACAGAAGGGGAAATGGGAAGGGTGTGGCGAGGGAGGGGCGGAAGTGAGTGTAAGGTCATGTCCTGACTGAAGCCCTCACCTGACTCTCCCCACTGTCCCTCCCTCTCCACACCCTTCTCCTGTCTTCTTGTTTTCATCCTCTCTATCTCTCCCTGTTTCCTTCACTCCTTTTCCTTGTTCTCCCTTCTTACATCCTCTGTCGGTATTTTTTTTATGACTCACTCTGTCCCTCTCCTCCTCCCTTTCCCCTTCCGTATTTACCTAATTGTGATATAAAGGAAGTGAGCTACGATCATATTATCCTTACTCTGAGTATTCTTCCGCCCCGCTCAACAAACTAAGTCCAGCGCGAAGTTCATATTTACGAAGCAAATGTCAAAAGTCGAAACAAGAATTATAGAATCATTTATTGGGACCGAGTCTTAACAATGAAACGTCGTAGGAAGTGTTCATAAGAGTGTGGGAAAGTTTTGTAAGAGTATGGGGAGGGTTTATAAAGCCTTCAAATATATATAAATAATAAAAAAATATAAGGTTGCTACTTCGCGGATTTTTGCCTATCGCGGGGGGTTCTGGAGCCTAACCCTTGCGATCGATGAGGGATTAATATATATATATATATATATATATATATATATATATATATATATATATATATATATATATATATATATATCATAGTTTGTATCACATTTATGTTGTTACTTCTGTTCTATGAACAGGTCTGCAGTGGTATTCCTCCTGAAAATTTTACAGTCCCCCCTTCCACAACATGTTAATTAAATTAAAGAATCTACTTTGTTTAAGGATTTACCCTTAAAACGCAGGCTTGTTTTGCCGTGCCTGTTCTCCCTCGCGGGCATATTCAGACAAAAACATACCTCACTTCAACATTTCATACTTTCACTCCTACTTAACTCAGGTGACTGAATGAAGTATCATTGTAAAGTACATACCCTTAACTGTCCTTTCAAGCTAATTTGAAGACTATATGACCATTGGCAGAACCAGTGCGTAATATTGAATAGGATCACTGAAAACACATTATTATAGACAGTTTTCCACCCTCAGTGGACTTCTCTGATTTAGTAATAAAAAGCATAACTTTTATACAGTTTATGTGAAACCCCCCCCCAAAAAATGAACTTCTGGGCTTCCTGATGCCCTTGATGGGTGTTGAGGTCAAAGGGCCCCCATCTTGTGAATGAAATTCACTGGAAGGTGAGAAGTGGGATGTCTAGCGGACATCTCAAAGCTAGCGCAAAGCGTACACTGACTAATATAATTAGTCAAGGGAGCATGGCTGGGTATTGTTTGTAAGAAAACAACATGCTTACTCTACTTCAGCACAAACAAATTAAATTTGAGGGTGCGCTAATTAAAAAATGTCTTATCGACTATTGTCGACACCTGCAGTTTGAGGCCAGGCACCAGCTGTCGACTGTTGTTGACACCTGCGCTTTAAGGGTTAATCATCTAAATGTAATTTTTGTTTTACAAGTGTTTTTTCTTTTATGTGTGACTTTTATATTGTCCTCAATTCCATGTAAATTTCTTCACCTCTCTACCCCAAAAATTATATTTGTAGGAGGAAACAAGCTAGACCATCTCCAAGGTTTTTATTCAATGCCTCTTTTTACTTATTAAATCCTAAACAACATCAGTATTCATAATTAAAATTTTGTGTTTACAGCATCTGTAAAGTCGGTCTCAAGCTTGGAATCTTGTGGAAATGGCATCGCAGATGAAGAACTTTTAGAAGCTGCAGAAATTCCACTTGATGGACGTGTGTTTCTGAGTGTGTGTGTTCCATCTACGGAAGTGCACACAGAGCCTGGAGGAACACAGTACACACTATACATGATCCAGGTGAGACTGAATGTTAGATGTTTCTTTATTTAGTTATTGTCATTAAAGTAAACAAACCAGATATCTGGACTGAGGTTTTATTGCTCAGACAATTAGACTGTAGTTACACCCTGTAACAAAACTTAAGACAACAATACACAACAAAAATGATTAACACAACTATGAAGACAAACAGCACACACAAACGAAACATATATACACAAAATACTACAGAGATGAGTTTTACCCACCTCCTCCCGTATTTGATCTTCCTTTCGGCCACCTCTTTTGTATCTTTTTTAGGAGCAGCGAGTAGCGGGCTTTTTTTTTATTATTTTCTTTTTTTGTGTGCCCTTGAGCTGCCTCCTTTGTTATAAAAAAAAAAAAAAAAAAAAAAAAAAGTTTGTGGGGTCCTTCCTTGGCCTGACGGGATTCGAACAAGGTTCCCTCAAAGGTGAACAACTCAAGAGGGGTTCGAACGTATTGCTCATTGCCTATTACCACAGTCATTATCAGTGAGAACAATAAATGGAATAATATAAAACACACCTAGAATTTACAGATTGATCACAATGAAAAAATGGACAATGGAAAAGGGAAGGGGTAAGACTGGCATATGTTCATATATCATGAGATTATATAATTACCCTCATCATCATCTGCAGCCACTGCTAGTCTGTAGGACAAGGATCTTTTCCAATGTTCTCCATCTGCTCTTAAATGTTAATGTATTCCATCCTTTTCTGTCAAATATTTTAATTAATCTTAGACTTGCCTTTCAAGCTCTGAAAAAGCTCCCTTCCCATTCCACATCTCAGACGAGTACTATCTGAATGGCTGATGGGCAGATAGTATCAAATGTTGATGGGTACCAGGCTTGTTGGGTTGAGTACTCCCCCTCTCTTGTGGGGTTGAGAGAGACTATGGGGAAGTTGAAAGGTGGAAAGGCAGCTGGGGTGTGTAATATAAGTGTATAGATGCTGAAAGCTGGGGGTGATGCCATGATCCATGGGTTGCATGTGGTACTGTCTGCCATGTGGCAGTCCAGTGCCATTCCACCTGACTGGAAAAGGGGGTTGGTTATCCCTATCTGGAAAAGGTAAAGGGACTGACAGGACTGCAACAATTACCTTGGTATTGGGGAGGCGGTGGACGAGGGGATAGCGTGACGGCGCCGCATTCAGGACGATGCGGGTTCGCGCATCTTCATGAAAGAATGAGCCACTTAAGTTAACCCTTTCTTTGCGCGTGGTGCGAGACGCGACTATCCCCTCAGGCGCAGTCGGGCAGCCCAATGGGGTGTCTCTTTTAACCTCTTGATCTCAAAAACTATTCATCACAGCTAAAAATCAAAAACACCGTTGGAAAGAGGAGGCCCAGATCTATAGGAGTTGGTTATGTATGCCTCTCCTGCGAACGTACAGGCACGTTCAGGGAGTGTTGAATGTGAACACTTACGCGGGATGATCAGCCATTTTGATGGAACTGCGGACATCTCTCCTTGAGGTTCTGGCAAGGTAGTATTGCCAACTGCAATATTTACAACTATTTGGTCAAAGAATCAGTCAGGTGATAGGTGAAGCTATGCAAAAATGCTGCTATATTGGACAAGAACATCCACCAGTTACTCATCCGTAGATTTTCCGCGCTGTGAGAAATATTGTTGGAACACACTCATACGCGGGAGATTTGAGTGCGGGTGGAGCTCGCAGCGAGTGTTTAGCACCACCAGCAAATACGCCTAATGCTCACTGCGAGCGTTTAGCAGTGAAAGGGTTAAAATGTGAATTATTAGGTAAATGAAATTCTGTTTTTGTCCTTGAGCTGCTCCCTTTCTGTACAAAAAAGAGAAACTGTTGGAACTTATTGCTGTAGATTAGGAGATATATGATTTGTAAGATCATATATTCATTAGTCATTAATATGTAGGTGTGTATGTTGTATCTTGCTACACTTTGATCAGTAAGGTAAGAATTGAATTTTCAGTATGATGCCATCTACCTGTGTGAGAGCCCAACCACTATTGAAGGCAGTGAAGAGGGGTCCAGTGAATCAGCGCCTGTGTCTGAACCTCGTATGGTGTTGCAAACCAACTGTGTAAAGAGAAGGTGTGTTTTAAGTCATATACACATCGTCTTAACCATGATCTGAGTGGTGGCTTAAATGTGGTAAAGTAAAGTTGGGAGGATACACTATTAGCTGTGCATGGCTGTGGCACTCATCCATACCATACTCATACCATTGGCCCTTGAGCCAGCGGTGGGTGAGAGCCAGCTAGCTTGGGACATTGGGCCATTGCAACATCTGGGCTACCACAGTTTACCTTCCTCAGCTTTTCCCAGGTAGCCATATATTGACCATCCTGAAAGGAAGGATAAACAGCCTGCAGAGATGGAAGTTAGGCATGCTGACCATTGCACCACCACCTTTTATTTAAGGGGCAGTGCATTCACATCTCATATTAGTTTCCTCTTATCCTTCTTGTGTCCAGCATTGGCAGGCTTATTTTCTCAAATTTTTCTTTATAGTTTTACTCCCTCAGGCTAAAAGCCCTTTCTTTAATTACCCTTTGCATTTTCTTCAACTTATTTTTAATATATATATATATATATATATATATATATATATATATATATATATATATATATATATATATATATATATATATATATATATATATATATATTTATATATTTATTTATTTATTAAATGGGGTCTAGATCACAGGTACATATTTCAATGTTGACTTTGTGAATGTGAAAATTATGTATGTGTGTAATAGCAATCCCTATGATTCCTAAAATTGATTTTATACAGGAAATGAAAGTCTGTAACACTGAGGGCCTACTTTATTTAGAATGATAACTGGTAGTGATGCAGCACTGCAGATGAGTGTTTTTGTTTGTGCACTGTAAAGGAAAACATTTCAGATTTCGTGAGTTTCTCACACTTCATGCCGCCCTAGAGGATGACACCAGACTGCGAGCTGCAATGAAGGGTGTGAAGGGACCGAACAAGTGGTTGAATCTACCTTTCAGTAAATTAGACTCCACCACTATTGCTACACGTAAACAATTCCTGGAGAAATATCTTCAGGTATGTGCATCAGATCATTGGTGCTGCATTTTGGGTTTTGCAAGTAACTGAAAAAGGTAGTGATGATAATGGGATTAATAAATGAATGATAAAAAAATGAAAGATAAAGGTGATTTGCTTCAAATTTCAAAACGTTAAACAAAGTACAGTCAAGTCGCGTATGATGTGGATTCGTAAGGCGCGGTTTCCTATGATGTGGTATGGTTTCAGAACCTCATGTTCAGATCACGCGGATAAAACCATCTATGACGCAGTTCATGGTCTCCCCTGGCCAAATGAGCGCGGAGTTGCCAGGTTGGATTTTTTTTTTCAAGGGGGAAAAATCTCATGGTGGCAGTTGGGTTGGTTTTGGGGAGGATTTCTATCCCATCTCTCTCTCTCTCTCTCTCACACACACACACACACACACACACACACACACACACACACACACACATACACACACACACACACACTGTGTGTTGTGTGTGAGTGGTCTCAGTCCTACCCAAAGATTGGTACTACGAGCTCTGCTCTTCTGTAAGGGAACGGCTGGCTGTCTCGAGAGAGACCCGCAGCAGACCAAGAGGTGAATTACACACACACACACACACACACTGCAGGGAGGAGGTATAAGGAAGGAAGAAAGAAAGAGAACAGAAACAGCAGGATGGATGTGAGGGGGAGGCGGGGAAGGGGAGCCAGGAGCTCCTTCATGAGCTGCGTCCCAGAGCCGAGGTGGTGGTGGAGACAATGCACTCATTAGCCAGCCACTTGGCAACTCGAGGGAAGAGGAACTCCACACACATACACATATATCATTTCTTTCTCATTTTTTTTGTTGTTATTTTCTGTTAGAATTGATTGTTACTGTCAAGTACAAATGCGCACAAGACACACTTTCGTTACTACATAATAATAACATTGAAAGTCAAATAAGGCACCGTATCATATCCATCCTACATCCTAAAAACAATCGTACAATATCCAGGATGAAATAACTCGTGTGCTGGCTAAAGCGAGCAAGGACGCAGTAAACTCGTCCTTGGATATGGTACAGAGCACACAAGGACGCAGTATACGCCTCCGCGTGTTGAAGGGGTTAAGTCCAATTGGTCATAAGTTGAAACTTAGATCGAAAAATAAAAGAATATTGTTAAAATATTCTGGGGTAAAAGGTGGCTGAGTGGTTAGCGTGCGGGCTCCGCATTCACCGCTCCATGGACAATGTTGGTTCAAATCCCCACAGTACCACCTGGGATTTTTCAGTCACCGCCGAGTGGCCTAGACTACCCACATGCTGTCCAGAAGACCACCCATCAACCCGGACTCTAGAAGGAACCGTCCAAGTGAATCAAGAATGAGTTCCGGGGGGCAGCATGAGCCAAGCATAACTGGTGCCACTATAAAAATTGCCTGCGCCGTGACGGGCTTGGGCCGTCCACCTGGCCCTTGAAGAAAGCCTACTGGCGCTGCAGGCGATGCAAAAGAGAAAAAAAATGTCCTGCTAAGGATAAAGCAGTATTGCCAAGCATCCTACCCTTCCCCCTACCCTGCCTTTGTCCTCATGTGCTTGCCTCACCCCAGCCCTGCATTCGATGGATCCATTAGTCACATAATTTTGTGCAACGTTGTGCTATGGAACTACCAAGTTTTACCAAGGTGGCGGTATTAGCCGCTGGTAAACTCTGGAACAGCCTCCCTACTTCTCTATTTCCCCCTGCCTATGTATGACATGAACTCTTCCAAAAGAGGTGTATCAAAACACCTCTCAATTTCAAATTGACCTCTCCTGGCCATTCATTTCTACTTTTTTTATAGGCCTAGTGGAGTTTTTTGTTTCTTATTTATTTTTCCCTTGAGCTGCTTCCTTTACTGTAAAAATTAGTTTTGATGTGTGACTTGTAGCAGAGGTAGTGACAAGGGAACATGTGCACAGCAAAGAAATTGGTAATTGCCAGCAGTTAGTGTTCTGTTAGTATGACACAAGCTGTAGAGAGTATATTCAGTTTATTCCATAGGAGTTTAATGCCTAATACATTTTTGGCATTGATTCGACAGTCTGTCATCCAGCGTCCTGAAGTGAATATATCGACCCCTGTCAAGGAGTTTTTGGCCTACGGATCTGATGCTTCTATTTCTTTCGTCAAGAAGCCCTTAGAGTTAAATGTTCCTCGTCTAGACAAGGTGAGTCTCAAGAACCTGTGAGTAATAATTTGCCAATAACAGGATTTACCAAGAAAAGTGACAAATGCTGCTGAATTTTTAAAGTCTTGAACATTTTTTGAGGTTATCAGTTAACGCTATACTCAAGGAGATTTAACAGGCAGCTTTTGAATATTATAGTCAGTGTTTTTTTTTCTGCTGTAAAATTCCTTTAATCCACAATGCAGGGCGTCATGAACCTTTCGAATTAGCAGATTTTCTGAATTACTTGGAGGGGACCTTGAAATATTAAAAACACTTCCTAGATGTGTACCACACTTGTTTCGGCAATCACCAATATTCAGTACTTTTATCACACTTTGTATGGTACATTTTAGTATCACATCAAAGAGATTAGCTACAACAAGTTATTTGAAGACTTGCATCAACAAAGGACACAGTCAGTGGCAGTCATGAAATGTTCGCTATTTTCTTTGCAGCTCCAGAACCTTAAACATATCATACAGTGCTAATTATTTACTAATGAATTTTTTGCTATAAAAATCAAGTAGTAAAATTTTGAAATGGATAATGAAAATGATCAGAACCACTAGCAGCTGCAGCTGTTGCTGCTCAGCTGAAACATGTAAACAAGCAGATGACTTGATGGTGGGGGCGTTTCTGTTGCCATTACAAAGGCAATCCCATGCCTGTTACTGGAGCATGGTAACATTGCACAATGTTTCATGGCTAATATGTCAAACAGCATACATACCCATAGTCCAGAGATGCATTTCTGAGTGTATGGTACCTAAACATGTTTGGTTGAATGAGATTTCATAGAGAACTTTTGGAATATGCCCCAAGTACAGTGGAACCTCGGTTCACGAACTTAAATTGTTCCTGAGTGCCATTTGTCACTTGAAATGTTCGTAAACTGAAGCAATTTTCCCCATAGGAATCAATGTAAAATGGATTAATCTGTTCCTGGACCCCAGATGATTGCTTATTTTAAAATTTTACAGCAGTACTGTGGGCACAAATTCATAACACAAAACCAATAGAAATTAATGAATCTAACACAAAAAAGAGGAATTCAATACTAAAACAGATAAAATATAGACCAAAGCTTAATTTGATTTTACAGTACCTGTACGGAGGAGAGTTGACGGTGCAATAGGTGGTGTCACACTGGCCGTTTTCCTTCAACCATTGGGTCTACGGACAATCGCGAATGCCTGTATGCCCAACTGTTGGTTCCATCCCTACGGATGAAAAATGGCTCTGGGTACGAGCAACCACGTAGCTGTATGTAAACAAACAGACGTTGGCAGTGGCTGAAGAGTGAGGAGCAGTGGAAGATGGCCCACCAAGAGACTCATAAAGTGGACTGGCAGGGCTTCTTTGTTTACTATTTAATTGACAAGATAAGAGAACACCCTGTGCTGTGGGACCACAGTTCAAAATATATATTTTTTTTCTCCATTCTGTGAAAATTGTAGGACTCCCAGTCTTCACAGTACAGTTCTCTGACGAGGTTTGGGAAAACACTCCTGTCCTCCAGTCTTTGAAGCCCACAACTGCTTCTTCCTTTCATTTAACTGCAGCAACAGGTCCATAACTTAGGTAATGGCAACACAATCCGCAACAGCCCTTACTTTATTAGCAGATTGTGTATGACGCACACCTGGAAAAGTTGGAGTTGCTGGTTGCCCATACTGCCAACACGGCTTGAGGAAAAAGGCCCAGTGTGACATAAGCTTTAATCAGTGGAAGGTGGTGAGGACGGGAAAGGGAAGAGATGTTATTGTTTGGAAGGGGAGTCCCCTTCAGTATTGTGTATTTAGTGAATGCTACACAGCACCTGACGGTCTCCTTCCAATATTCCCGGCTTATCGCCCCACGATGTTGCCAGCTTGCGTGTTCGTAGCTCGAGACACCGTTCGTCACCCAAGATGTTTTTTGTTCTGAAAGTTTGTTCATGAACCGATTTGTTTGTGATGCGAGGCGTTCTTGACCCGAGGTTCTGCTGTATATGAAATTTCCGCTTATCTGGTACCTCTGTATCCCTGCAGTTGTTGATTACTAGGGTTTTTACTATACGTATATGTCTGTCTATCTGTCACTGTTCCCTTACTAGAATTTTTTCCAAGGGGTTTCAGTAGACTTGACTAGGTTCTGGACCCTGTTATAACTGCCATAACTAGAAAGTAACCCATAGTGTATTTCAGTAGTGGGAAAAAAGGGCTAAATAATGCTACATTTGTATCTTGTGCCATGGATTTTGTATCTGAAAATTACACTGAAATGTGGCTTTTTTAGTTATAACGTAATTCATCTCGAGGAGTTCATGAATCGTAGTTGAAACAGTGCTTGTTAATTTTGTTTTTAGAAATCTTATTTTGGATTTATTTGAGACAACAAAAGTAGGAATGTAATTCAGATTTTTTGTACCTTACTATATGTTTGTTTGGTATGAGACTCTTCCTACATGTAAAAGTAAATATGTGATTTTCATATGATCATACACAGTGTTAGGGTTTTTTTCAGTGGTACTCATGAATTTTTTATATGATCATGCTTTCAGCTCTTGGCAAAAACTGTATCAGGTGTATTCCATAGCCTGAAAACGGCACTTCCTAGTTTTGAGTCCTCGGATAGCCAAGGTGGAGGCTCTGAGGGTGCAGGCAGCAGCAGTGGTGGACTTGGCACTGGTTCAGGAGGGGATTTAATGCTGAGGGGCAGGTCAGGAGGAGGAATCCTTATTGAACGCAGCAAGCTGGCAGCATTTCTATCTAGTGGAACAAAAGGAGAATATGAGCTTAAGCTTGACATCACTGCAGAAGAGGAGGTAAAAACAATCAACAGTAATGTAACATACAGACTGCCTTTACACACTGAACTATTATTGATGATACAAGTTTTGTATAGAAAACATTCATATTTACCTATATTCCACCTCATCTAACAGGACTGTCAGATTGAAGCATCACTCATTTTAGAGGTCTCAGGAACCCAACATGATGCATTGATAGACACAGCATATGAAGCCAAAGAAACACGCACCTTCTCGATACCAGGGGTTCAAGCACTGCCGGGAAAGCAACTCCAACATTCTGTAGTTGTTGGTTGTAGTGACATCAGTGTGAAGAGCCAAGTGTTTCCCATGACTCCACAGCTCCCTCCTCCGGGGCCCAGGCCTCGGGGGGATGGTTGTGATGATGATGCCCTCTCAAGGCGGAGTAGCAACCAAGACTCTTTAAATGGTATTTTACATGTTCATCTAGTAATGTGTGTAAGTCACTAGAATTCTCAGGCTGCAAATATCTTTTTTCTCTATTCTCTCCTATAAAGCGTTCGGTGGTAAAGGGGCGACATCAGTAAATCTCTTTCAAAGTTTAGCTATGTGTACTGCACTTTCCTCTTGACTTACCAAGTTTTTGTTTGTATTTATTTTATTTGTATGGCCTAGCTGTATAAGAACTTTTTTTTTGTATTGAAAGATAAATCAATTTTATTGCTAAATTTTTATACCTCCATTTGGAAATAGGTTATGATAATTGGAATATCCATAATGTATGTTGATTTTTTAAATCCATGTTGTTCGCCTAAACTATAATATGAACCATTTCATTTTAAACCAAAATACTGATTTTTTATGAATTTTTATAATAATTATGTGAGGAGTCCTGAGGACAATGTTTACTTCCCGGGCTTTAACTCAGACGCTCTGCTTGGTGGGGCAGCGTGGCCTGCGATTGGCAGAGCAGCGGGTAGGGCAGGAAAACCAGCTCCTCATTGGTTCTCATGCTGCTGGCGATGCCACCTCTTTACCTCTGACAACCACTACATGATAATAAGGAATTCATGTTCCCAATTATTGCTAGTACACCCTTGATTCTCTTGTTATAAGGGTCAGTATACCTTGCACTGTTTTTGGAAATAATAGAAAATGCATGTGCCTATCGCATGGTACATTGAACTAAAAATGCCAGATTTGGCGATGTCACCCCTTTACTTCCAGATGCCTCCTATTTTCTTTACCTTTTCTCATTTCTGTTTTCCTAAGTTTTCAGGCTTCTTTTTGTCTATGCTGTCCACTGCCACTGCTTTGTGAGGACAGGACTGTCTCTAGGGGTATTAGGGAGGAATGAATGACCAGAGGGAATTGGAGGTGAATAGTAAAAGGTAAAGGTAAAGTTGGGGGCATACAGCATAGCTGCGCATGACTTTGGTGCTCATCTCTGTCACAATGGCCCTTGACCCTGTAGTGGATAGAACCCATTGTGCCAGGACACAGGGCCAGTGTGACATCCAGATTGCTATAGCTTACTCCCCAGGTTTTCCTAGGTATCCATTTATCAACCAGCCCAAATGGAGAATGAATAACAAAGAGCTGCACGCCAACTTAGGCCAGAATTCGAACTTGGTATGGCGTACTGATCAGTCCCTCCTGGTACCCCCTTACTGCGCATGCACCTTCCCATGTTTACACGCGCTGTTCGGCCCACTCCAAAGAATCGGTCCGCTCAAGCTCACCAGTACCTTACCAGTATCAGTATAAGTGAGATGATTGTGTATGAACCTATTGGTGCTTTTAACCCTTTCCTTGCGCGTGGGACGGGACGTGACTATCCCCTCAGGCGCAGTCAGGCAGCCCATTGGGGGGTCTCTTTTAACCTCTGTATCTCAAAAACTATTCATCACAGCTAAAAACCAAAAACAACATTGGAAAGAGGAGGTCCAGATCTATAGGAGTCGGTTATGTATGCCTCTCATGCGAATGTACATGCACGTTCAGGGAGTGTTGAATGTTAACACTTACGTCGGTGCGTGCGAGACGATCAGCCACATTGAGGGAGCTGCGGACATCTCTCCTTCAGATTCTGGCAAGGGAGTATTGCCAACTGCAATAGTTACAACTATTTGGTCAAAGAATCAGTCAGGTGATAGGTGAAGCTGCATTAAGCAATGAAAGGGTTAAACCACGCCTCTTAAGCTTGTCTCCTATACATTTTATAGTTTTGTGGATGCTTTCATTTCCCTTAAATTGGTTTATTTTTTTTTTCTTAAATTGGTTTAAGAAAAATGAAAGCATCCACAAAATTATAAAATGTATGAGACAAACTAATAAGGTTTAACCCTTTCATTGCTAAACGCTCGCAGCGAGCGTTAGGCGTATTTGCTGGTGGTGCTAAACGCTCGCTGTGAGCTCCACCCGCACTCAAATCTCTTTCGTATGAAAGTGTTCCAACACTATTTCTCACAACACAGGATTGCCAATTGAGTGGGTTCTTCACTAAATTTGGTGGAAAATCATATCAGCCCAGCACGGCAAATCTACGGACGAGTAACTGGTGGATGTTCTCGCCCAATATAGCGTCATTTTTGCATAGCTTCATTTATCCCCTGACTGATTCTTTGACCAAATAGTTGTAAATATTGCAGTTGGCAATACTCCCTTGCCAGAATCTGAAGGAGAGATTGTCATGCCCCGGGAGCTTCATTTTTCTATTTCCTCTATTTCCCAACACGTCCTCTGCGTGTATCGAAACACACGAGAAATTAATCAAGATCAGGGTATTCCCCGGCTGCTTGGGATTGAACCCGCGACCAGCGTGACGGGAGAGCCACTCCCTACCGAGTTGGCCAAAGAGGTACCCCACTGGCTAAGTGGGTTATGGGAGGCTCGTTCATCAGGCATAGTTGCCGTACTACAAGATGTCCGCAGTTCTCTCAGTATGGCTGATCATCCAGCACACACTGACGTAAGTGTTAACATTCAACACTCCCTGAACGTGCATGTACGTTCGCAAGAGAGGCATACATAACCGATTCCTATAGATCTGGGCCTCCTCTTTCCAATGGTGTTTTGGTTTTTAGCTGTGATGAATAGTTTTTGAGATACAGAGGTTAAAATAGACCCCGCATTGGGCTGCCTGACTGCGCCTGAAGGGATAGTCGCGTCCCGTCCCGCGCGCAAAGAAAGGGTTAAGAGCACCAACAGGTGCATACACAATCACCTCGCTTATTATACTGATACTGGTTAGGTAATGGTGAGCTTAGGTGGACCGATTCTTTGGAGTGGGGCGAGCAGAGCATGTAAACACGGGAAGGTGCATGCCCAGTAGGGGGGTACTAGGGGGCACCGATCAGTCTGCCACACCAGGCCTGCGGATTCAAAGCTAAAATACCAAGCATACTAATAACTGCACTATAGAGGCACATAAATATTTAAATGAGAGCTAAAATCTATAATATGGGATACATTACAGTCATTATTATCACCAGGAGCAGCAACTTGAATCATTCTACTGCAGGACATAGGCCTCTCACAAATTATTACATTTAGGTCTGTCTTATGCCTCTAGTTTCCAGTTTCAGTGTGAATGTTCCAAATAATTCTTACTTTCATTACACCCATCTGCAGAGCAAGCTAGTCTATTTACACTAGTTATTTCCCAGTCTCTTGCTCTTTTTGTCTATCTGTTGTCCTCTTTCCAGCATGTGTGGCCTGACAATTGCCATTTCTTGATTCTAATTGTCTTTATTATGTCATCTCGTCATGTCATTGACTTCTGGGTAGAGTGCCTTGTTCCCATATAGTTTGAGCTGGTGTTAAAAAACTATGCAAGTAATATACCTCGATTCAGTCTCACTAAGTAGTCGTTATTTTGACACAAAGTTGTTTCAGTGATACCCATGATTCTGGGAGGAGACCTTATTATTTTTTTCTTTTTAACTAGAGCAAGAGTGAGTGTGGTATAGTTATATAGATTTTGCAGGGTTAATCTAGGTGTTGACTGGGATTTGTGCAATAATGTTTTGCCATCATCATCATCATCATATTCAATTCAGTGCTTCCCATGAAACAAAATAGGCAATTTTGGGAGCATGTTTGTGGCATAGATCCTGCTGGGAGGCACTCAGGATGGGAAGGGGGCCTACATGGAGACTTGCCTGCAGGGACCCTGAAACCTGGCGTTGTAGGGTGGACAAGGCGATATGTGCTCTTTGCTTTTGAATGTATGCACATGTATATATACATTTTTTCATGATATGTACAGTTATACACATGTTGACAGCATGATGCCCTCATTATCAGGAACGTCTGGTGTTTGGTTTCAAATAAAAAATTGTAAATATAGATTGTTTCTGAATTCTGAAGAGGAAGATGGAAGGTCATCATGGGAGGAATGGCCATTATCAGTTGGTGGGATGGATGCAGTGGTGGAATTACTGGCATCCTCTGATCACCCCATCACTCGACAGCCATGTGTCACTCTCCTCATCCGCACCTTTGCCAAGATTGCTCACAAGTGGTTACAGGTATGCAAATACTACAAGTTACAGGTGTGATAAAGGCATCTCTATGGATGCAGTTATGATATATATTCATGTCAGTACTTAGTGGCAAATACAGACACTTTAAGACCTCAGTAAACCCTCGCTGTAAGGAGCCAATTGGGGAGAAGGGAGTGATGTGAAATTCGAAAATCAGTATTTTTAAGGGACCCAACTTTTCATACATAACAAACTTTGTACAGAAGCCCCCCGCTGTTCACGGGTATTTGGTACCGGGAGATTCTCGTGATCTGTGAATCCGCGATCAATGGGACTATAATCAAATAGGAAAAATAGGGTTTCATTCTACCATCTCGATCGAATAAAAAAAAAAGAATTTCTAAGCATTGTTATATAGTTTTACATACACATAAATCACAAATTAAATAGGGACTGTAATAATTTAACACTTACGTGATGTGGAGGAACGCTTGGAGGCAATGATAAACTAAAAAAAGGCTGTACAAACTCCACTGGGGTGTGTTTGAGAGAGTGACTCAGGCCACCCGGACCGCCCCGGTTCCTCTCGAACGCGTGACGCTGCAGCACGAGTTGCCACCTCAGACCGCCCACTGCAGCTCGGTTTGGAGAGGTGGAGCGCTTCCATGCTGTGATGACATCATCAGCAAATATGGCGGCCCAAACAAACACATATAAGTGCTTCCATTGCATTTCACCTTTCTGTGCCACCATAACCACTGCAGCTTCCTTCTCATCCTCTGTTGCAAGGAGCTCGTTGGCCAGAACAGCTAGTGATGCATGTTTAAACGTTGTCAGGAAGACCATTTGCTGCCAGAACAGCTAGTAAATGTCGTCAGGAAGATCAGTGGATGCCATTTTGGTGCCATTGAGACACATTCTTCCTCACCAATAATGGCTATAGTCATTCGGGATATATATTCAGTGTATAAAGAAACCAACAAGAGAGAGAGAGAGAGAGAGAGAGAGATCTTTGAAAGTGGTTGGTCACCGCTAATTATTGCATTAATATGCGTGCCTAATAATATTTATGTCAATTTCGGGGTGGCAGGGAAAGTAAATATTTGGGCGGGATTGGGCGTTTTTTAGGTGGAATGTGGCAGCGGCGCAGTGGTTTGACGGTCCCACTGACGAGTACATGTCTAGTTAACCACCCTGCCCCCGCATGCATGGCGCCTCATCTCCGCACCAGGATGCCTGTTGCCCCTGCTGAGCCACAGGAGGTGCAACAGCAGCTGGTGGAGGTGGTAAATGTTGCCTGTCAAGTTCCTGGATGCGGATGTGAATGTCCAATACATCTCTACTCTGAAAATCTTTTCCACTCTACCCCAATACAGGTAACTCTCAATTTACGCGAGTATTGCGTCCTTGAAGAGGTCACGCAAATCAAAAACAATGTACAGGTAACTCTCGATTTACGCGAGTTTGGTTTATGCGTTTTTTAAATAATGCAGGGTCCAAAATCCAAATAAATGTTTAATTTACACGTTTTTTCACTTATACGTGATATTTTATGGAGTGGCCATGAGATGTCTCACGCAACTGGACTCACATGGCGCTGCAGCCACACAGCTGAACTCAGTTCTTCCCACACGCCACTTGAACAACGATACAGTACCCACGCTGCCACGCTTCTCAACAATAGGGGTGGGCAAGCACCAGTAACTAACGGTACCAGCTATATGGTGCGGTACCGGTACCAGACTGCTCGGTACCGGTACCAATACTAGCCAGTCGCTCATGGTGTCCCTCATTTCTTCCTCACACCCTGAATTCTCTGAGACTGCCTCTCTCTGTCTCTCTCTCTCTCTCTCTCTCTCTCTCTCTCTCTCTCTCTCTCTCTCTCTCTCTCTCTCTCTCTCTCTCTCTCTCTCTCTCTCTCTCTCTCTCTCTCTCTCTCTCTCCACTGAATGAAGTGAATATTTATTTTTTGATAGAAACCTACCTCTTGTTTGATTTACATTGTTTTTGATTTACACGACCTCTTCAAGGACACAATACTCGCGTAAATCGAGAGTTACCTGTAAATCAAACAAGAGGTAGGTTTCTGTTGAAAAATAAATATTCACTTCATTCAGTGGAGAGAGAGAGAGAGAGAATATCCATATCACCGAGATATCCACTCAGGCACTCAGTCTCAGCCTCACTTGTGTGAGGAAGAAATGAGGGACACCATGAGCGACTGGCTAGTATTGGTATCGGTACCGAGCAGTCTGGTACCAGTACCGTACTGTATAGCTGGTAGTTAGTACTGGTACTGGTACCGGTAACGGCCCACCCCTATTGTTGAGTAGCGTGGCAGCGTGGGTACTGTATTTATGTTCAAGTGGCGTGCGGGAAGAACTGAGCTCAGCTGTGTTTCCGCGGTGCCATGTGAGTCCAGTTGCGTGAGACATATGATGGCCACTCCAAATAAATATTGCATATAAGTGGAAAAAAACGTGTAAATTAAACATTTATTTGGATATTAGACCCCGCGTCATTTCAAAAACGCGTAAATTGAGAGTTACCTGTAATATGTGGATCGTTCGAGCTGGGCGCTACAGACTGCGTATACGCGAGTTTTCATCAGCGTTTTTATTTTTTATTTTTTTTATTTTTATTTTTTTTATCTTCGCCTGTGGCGCCAGCAGGCTTGTTTTGGAGGGGCCTGATGGTATGGCCCAGCCCGTTGTGGCACAGGCCAATGTGTATAGTGGCGCCATCTTGCATTGGCTCATGCTGCCCTCCCGGAGCTCATCTTTAATCCTAGAATCTAGAGTCTGGGTTGATAGGTGGTCTTCTGGACAGCATGTGGGTAGTTTTAAGCCACTCGGCGGTGGCTGAAAAATCCCAGCTTGGTGACACCGGATGGGGATTGAACTCGCGTCGTCCTGAACGCGGCACCGTCACGCTATCAGCTCAGCCACCGCCCGCTGTTTGGCGGGGGATGTCACAAATTTCCTACCCGCATATAAGCGAATCCATGAACAGTGAGGCCGTGAACGGCGGGGGGCTTCTGTACAGTATATGAACTGAAAGTTTGAAGTTTCTGACCATTTCCATATACATAATGAGTTTGTTATATATGACGAAATGTCAGGTAGGGAAGGATGAGAGCAGAGGTGTTCACAGTCGGGCAGACAAAGCTAAACCTAGACTGACTAGATGCACACTGCTCGATCGGCCTTGTTTCCACTGCTGCCAAGTGATGTGTGTGTGTGTATTTACATAGTTGTATTTACCTAGTTGTGACATACGGGAAAAGAGCTATACCACCGTTCTCCATTCCGATCTAGTGTCCTTAACCACGGTTTTCATCTCTCTTCCTCTTAAGTAGCTTTCAATCCAGCACTTTATTTTCCCTCGCAATCCTCCTTTATTTTCTAGTTTCCACAGCAGTATTGAATGTGGAACTTTGTCAAATGCCTTCATTAAGTCTAGGTAAATGCAATCCACCCATCCGTCTCTCTCCTGTAATTTGTCCATCACTCTTGAGTAAAAGTTTTTGTTTCAACTATACACATAATATCTGGATCACTTTCCCTTAAATAATCAATTAGTTCAAGTTTCTTTGATACAAGACCATCTATATTAGTGTACGCAATCTTTAAACCTTTCCTCCCTTCTCCTTTTCTTTCCCCTCCTATCAACACCGTTACTACTCCCTGTGTGTGTGTGTGTGTGTGTGTGTGTGTGTGTGTGTGTGTGTGTGTGTGTGTGTGTGTTCCAGCTGGCCCACCACCAAACCAAACTCTGCACTCACCAAACTTGTTCTGTTAAATCCTGCATATACTGAATTGGCCCCAGAAGTTCATCAAAGTCGAAATACATTGATCTAAGGGTCCATAAAAGTGAGGGTTTAATGTATTGCTCCAAATAATCAACATACAATAGTTTTTTCTTTCAAAATGTTAGGTGGGCAATGGACCCCAAAGACACTGGTATATATTTTCCAATATGCATGTAAATTTATATTTTGCTGTCATATTTGAAGTTCTAGGAATATGTTGTTATAGTCTTAAAACAATACATTTCTCAATCAGTCAGTGTTTCTCACATGAACCACATCACATGGCCTTGTGGATAATTTGCTTATGCATCTTTTCTAATGAATTTTCAGGCAGAACTGGAACACTTATTCAGTGAAATTAACACTGTAGAATATGTTCAGACATTGAGAGAGACCATTCTTGCTTCTGCTGAGGCAGAGACGCCTTCTCCTCCTTCCTTTGAGGAAATTAAAGATTCAAGAAAAAAGTTGAAAGAAGTAGTGAAAGACTTCATCCCAGGTGAGTTGACTTAGATATACAATCATCCTGATAGTAGTAATTATCATCATTATCTCCACAACCATAATATTATCACTATCAATATCATTCTTATTTTTATCATCACCATCATCAGTGCTATTGGCAGCCATTGGCACTACAGGAAAAGTGTTTCTTTTAAGGACGCAAGCCAGAATTTACTCCTGGTGGTGCAATCAAAATCATCCGATCATCTTGAATTGTGTCTACTTAATGGCATAATAATTAATGTAATACTTCTAACCAATATTCAACTTTCTACATTGAAAAATGGTGATTTTATTAAAAGTATTATGATAAAAATATTAAAAAAAATTGCAATATTTTGAAACCTATCTTCTCAGTACCTGTCATGTAATTTTGATTTCATCTTTCTTGGACATGTTCTATGGACTTGTCCCTACAATTTGGTCGGAGGAATTAATTCTACATTGATTAGCTGATTTTTGGCAAGCACTTATTCTCTCATACTTATTTTTCAACTTTCTGAAATGGAAAATTGAGTTTCAGGAAATATTTTGCAAGCTTACAATAAAGATAGGACAAAGTCCTCCAACCTTTATTTAGTTTAGGGTGTTATGTGCCCAAAATAAATTTTTCAGTAAAAACTGATCATTGGTAACAGATGATGACATTCAAAATGCAGTTATTCTTTGAAAAATCACTTTTGAGAAAACCTTTCCTAAAGTTTAGGCATAGGCATGCATGAACCAGGTAGAACCATGACAAAATTTGTTACTTTCATTTTAAAGAAGAAGCAATGGGGATTGAATTAAGACCAGAACCACTGCAATTGGTCAATAAATAGTGAATGCTAACAACCATGACTATATAACTGAAACTGGCTTTTTTTTATTCTTTTTCTTTTTGGTCATGAGCACATAATTACAGACTCAATATTGCTCATTTGGGTTATTTTGTGTGCATTTTGATGTGCCAAGTTAAATATGAATATTTTTTTGGCTATTTGATGAATATAAAATAATAAGTTAGACCTTTTCCGGTTTTATAAAAGGTCACCGCTGGGCCATTACAGAATTTACGTGAGATGTACTAGACACCTGTGGTGAAACAACAGGTGTGGTAGGGGATGGAGTAGTCAAAGGAGGTGGTGGGTGAGCTGCAAGCGGTGGTGAGCGGACAGCAGGCGGGGGAGGGAGGTCGCTGGTCAGCTACTGGCAGGGAAATTTCAGTCTTTTTCCACCTTGCAGCCAAAAGCTTGTTCTTTTCCTGCTTCCCCTTATATGAATGTGCATAATGTTTACTAGAAGAATGAAAAGCTCTTGAAAATGATAACACCACGATGACCAGACGTGTATATGTTTAGTAAGAACACATGCTTGGGCCAGTCCGGCGCTCGCCTTGTAGAGCCCCTTGTAGCTATGCTAGAGGCTTGAGTTTCCAACGAGAACATAAACTTCCCAATATTTCTAAATAAATAGCACAACGAGAGCGAAAAATAGATATAAGAGGAATTAAAGTCCACTTGCGTGGCTCACCCATAATGTAAACAAATGCCCAGCAGCGTGACATTTAAATTTTAAATGACCCATACAGCAAGTAAATTTCGTGCTACAATGCTCAAACATGGTGGAATGGTAGAGTAGGGGTGATAGTATTTTTTCCTGGCGTGCATCCTTACGGCTGTACCATTAGGCAGCCTCTGAACCTCCTCCTCCTCGTCACTTAAACAGTGTCCTCTTTCTGCAGGATCTCGGCCCCTTCCTTCGCTAGAGCTTCTTCCGAGTTGGGTTGGTAGCCTCTGTAAACATCTCTACATGGAAATATTGATAATTGAAGCCTTCTACATATATTAGTGTAATCATACACATTTTTCAATGTATAATCATGAATAAAATGGTTGATTGAAAGGCAAATAGAGATAGAAATGGGAACATAGCATGAGTGATAGGGTTGGCATCCTTAAGCGGCCCATGTTTCCACAAGGCCTACAAGAGGGGAGGCCTATAGTGAAACCAAATTGTTGAGTCCGTTTGGGCGGAGGCTCCCGTGGGTCCATTTCTCCCCTCTGCTTTGCCACATGGTCCCAACACCTGTCTCTTCCTCTCATATGTAAGGTAAAGGTAACATATGATAGGAAAAAATAGGTGTCGGGACTGTGTGGCAGAGCAGAGGGAAGAAATGGACGTGGGAGCCTCTGCCCAAACGGACTCGACAATTTGGTTGGACTTTAGGGGATGGGGAGTGACATCAGCACCCCTTTGTTTCCACCTCCATGCACTCAGCCATGAGTCCACATGTGCCCGGTGCTATCACTTCTCTGCCCCTCGCTCCCATCTTGTCAAACAAGGAGCCATTAGAAAAGTGATCGAGCCCCATTGGAGCTATAAGAAAAGACTACTTCCTTAAGTTAATCAAGAAGGTGTGTTGACACGGCAAGGGTTAAAAATCATGATGCAACCCCAAAGTCTTAAACAATATTTCAAATCATTTATTTAAAAACTTTTGCCGATTCATATTAGATCAAATACATTTTATTAGAATTCCTGGATCATTCACTACTATATTAATGAGAGAAATGCAGAATTGACGCATAAAATATGCAAAGGGGCTCCCGAAGATGTGCCTATCTCGACCCCTTGCCAGCTTCCAACAATGTCGCCCCTCAACCCCTTCCTTTCGCTTATGGAGAAGGCCCCTCGAAGATTATGGTATGAGAAAATGGCCGAAGAGCTTCTACAGTCGAGGAGGCTACCTAATGGTACGGCCGTTAACCTTTTCACGCACCAAAAGTTTAATAAGTTTTTCTTTCCACTGCGACATCCGTCTGGGGCTCCCTTCCTTGTGGAATGGCCTTACCATGCGTCAAAAATTTTATCAATTTCTTTTTTTCTGTCATTATTATATATCATTGGTTTTGGAAGAGATTATTGTGCCTTATGAAAGAAAAAATCAAGAAATGCTATTAAATAGCAAAGTTTACCAACTCTGAAAAAAACAATTTAAAGGGACAGCAGTCACGCTCACAGGCTGCCTGCTGAGACGCAGCTAAACCACGGGCAATTACCACTTCAAACCCAATGGCACGGGAGAGTTGACAATTAGTTTATTTTATAGGTCTAGCTAGGATCTTTGACGCAAAAAATTTTGATGCGTTTCTGAGATACTTTATTTTTGGCGAATTGTTTAAAGTTTTTGACATGATTCAAGTCAAAAGCTCGTGTAGATGATTCCGTTTTGCCGTGAATTGCATCGTGGTGCATTAAAGGGTTAAGGAGAGAATTCGGTGTGCGGACCACGAATATTGATTTTTTTTTGTCCTCCTAACAGCACTTTTCCAACTACAGTGACCCCTCGCCATATCACGGTTGACTTATCACGGTCTCACTATATCACGGATTTTTTAATTGTAAATATCTAGTTTCGTATCGCGGATTTTTCGTTATATCGTGTGATTTTGCGGTATAGAGGTATTTTAATATATTTATTAATTTAGGTGTTTTTGCAGTAAGATGAGCATTTTCTAGCCTTAAAAATTGAAAACAATAAAAAAAATAAAAAATCAATTAGAACATATTAAAAGAATATTAAATTGAAATAAAATATGTAGCTCACAGCAGATGAGTAGACAAAGACTTGCACGTATGGAAAATGCAGTTATGGCCACTTCCGCTTGAGCTGGTTTGCCCACATAAGATCATACTCGGCACACTATTAGCTGATGGATGGGAGGCGACCAACCAGAGCACTGTGTTCTGTATCCTGGGTACTGATTGGCTCAGCGACCGTAGCATTCGTTGGTTCGTGAGTGGTTACCTCGGAGACAAAGGGAGAGTGTGTACCATTAAATGCTATGAAAACTTGGCAGTGAGGACCCAGACAGGATAAGGCAGTGGGTACAGTTGGACAAGACTTGGACAAGACAAGTCCAAAACCTGCTCAACATGATTACTCCAAGCTTATATAGTTTCATGAAACTCTTTGCGGTACTGGAATAAACACGCGGATAGCTACTGAACCAAACAGATGATACACTCTTCTTGTGACCACAACTTACCGACCTCACGAGAAATTAACCGACAGTAAGCTGACTTTGAATCTCTCGAGAAACTAGTGGTTGCGTGACCATGTTCACACAGGCTGGGGCGAGATTCACAGAGATGCGTGCTGATATAAATAATATATATAAAATATAATATATAAAATATAAAAATAATAAAATAAATCTAAAGTCGCTACTTCGCGGATTTTCGCCTATTGTGGGGGGTTCTGGAACCTAACCCTCGCGATAGATGAGGAGTCACTGTACGTGTATTTTGATAGAGATAGCAGCAGTAGTTTCTCTGCAAAAAATAAAAAAGCATTAAAATTTATAATATTTAAAATATGTGGAATAACTTTGAATATACTTGGAGTATGGTAATTTCCTTTTTTTCACAGATTCTCCTAACCTTGAAGTACAATTCTCTGTATTTTTGTAATTGTAGCTGAAAAGACTATTTTTTCATCACAGTGCAAAGTACTGATTTTGATTTTTTGTATAGAATCATAATTAACCCCTTCAACACGAGGACGCATATACTGCATCCTTGCATGCCCCGTACCATATCCGAGGACGCACATACTGCATCCTGGCTCGCTTTAGCCAATATACGAGTTATTTTATCTGTATATTAATGCGTACATCTCAAAATTATCAATTAATTTGTTTCTTTATGTGCACCATTTAATTCTGCATGTTTTCATATATAATACCTGATTATTATGTTGAGTTCATGGCTGAAAACTTGTTATATTCAATAGCGACATTTGAAATATGGCGCGCACGGCGATCCCGGATACGTCGTGGGGCGCTGTTTTGGCCCGGCTGTTGTGAAGGGGTTAAAAACTGCATACCTAACCCCTTCAACACGACGCGTACAGGTAACTCTCGATTTACGCGAGTATTGTGTCCTTGACGAGGTCGCGTAAATCAAAAACAATGTAAATCAAATAAGAGGTAGGTTTCTATCGAAAAATAAATATTCCCTTCATTCAGTGGAGAGAGAGAGAGAGAGAGAGAGAGAGAGAGAGAGAGAGAGAGAGAGAATATCCATATCACCGAGATATCCACTCAGGCACTCAGTCTCAGCCTCACTTGTATGAGGAAGAAATGAGGGACACCATGAGCAACTGGCTAGTATTGGTAATTTCAGTGTAAGATTTTATGTTCAATTGAACCCCCTATTCACTTCTTTCTGGAAAAGTTTTTCGTTCTTGTATTTTGCTGAAAATTTCCTACCAAAATCCTCATCCACTCTCTTTACTTTCCCTTCTGTTCTATTCAAGGCTGTCATGAATAGCCCACAAATGACTGGAGAATGTTAGATGAGTTATTCTTAGCGAATCAGTTACAGGCATAAACATGATGACGATAGATGCTGTGACAATTACCTTTAGTTTCCTCATCAAAACAAAACAAAAAATTCATACAGCCTTGCATCATCTGCAAGGTGAGTATGTGTGAAGGTTTTTAATAACATTACCTGTTTGATAAAAAAAAACATTTTACTCCCTGTACTTTCTCTTCCATCTCCCCCTTGCTTCCTCCGTCACATTTCTCTGTAACATTTTGCTGTAGTTCCTTCTTTTCTCCTCAACTGCCTCTTTTATCTCATCCATCCACCATGCATTCCCTTTCTTTCCTTCTTTCCTTCTTTCTTTCCTCTGAAACACCTCATAAATCTCCTTCACTGTTCTATCTGTGCTCCTGCTCTTCCAAATATTTCCTCCACTTTCCTCCTATACATCTCCCTGTGGCCACTGTCATGCAGTTTCTCACTTGCTTGATCCTTCCTACCCTTTTCCTTCTTCCCAGTCCCTCTGAATACTCATATCTCCTTCATTCTAATTTTGGCTACTGACGATTAGGTCCAGCATACATTCCTCTCACATCCTTTGCATCCACTGCATCCTGTTGCAACTTCATATCCACAGCTATTTAATCTATTACACTCCTTATGTCACCCCTTGCCCATGTATACCTGTGAATTAGTTTGTGCCGGAAGAAAGTGTTTGCCAAGAACAGACCCCTCTCAGCACAAACATTTACGTTCGCTCCATCCACACCCCATTTCCCAACCACACCACCAATCTCCCTGTTTCCAACTCCTGCATTCATATCTCCTAACACAAGAATTCTTCTTTCACTTCCAAAGTTTTTTAAACACTGTCCTATCATATCATAAATAAATCAGTTTTTCCCCCTACTACTTGGTCCCTATGTTTTATTGTGTTTTTAGGTATGGCACAGGTGGTTCTTGGAAGGGAGGTTACTCAGCAGGCTGCCATGCGGGTTGTGGACTCCTTACAGCATCCAGCAGTCATGGCTGATCTGGGTCTTCACCTGCTTGACTTATTGACCACACAGCTGTTGCCCATTTCCCCAACAACTCCCTAAAGGGCTTACCGCTGCTGGTGT
The DNA here is from genome assembly GCF_024679095.1 of Eriocheir sinensis. Taxonomy (NCBI): domain Eukaryota; kingdom Metazoa; phylum Arthropoda; class Malacostraca; order Decapoda; family Varunidae; genus Eriocheir; species Eriocheir sinensis. The sequence continues at coordinate 97,065 of NC_066536.1, forward strand.
CCATCCTCTGGCTCTTCAGCTTTGAAAGGAGTCTGTGAGTGAGTGCCATAATGTCATGTTGTTACTTAGCCTTTAGGCAGCAACATATTGACTGCCTCCTGCCATCAAAGCCTAACCCACTCATAGCCTGGCATGCTCACATGTCATCTTAATATTTTGGGTAGATTCCACATTCCTCCCACTGCATTGATCAACCTCTCCCTTTTGATCCTTTCCTTCCATACAAGAAAGGTTCAAATATCAAACCTTTACTACTTTGTCATGCTTTTGGCATATCTATCAAACATGTGTACTACCATCATTAAGTGTAATGATAGTGTTGGAAATTACTGGTAGTTTTACATACTAGATTGTATTCAATTTAGTCTTACATTTCACTGCTGTGTTAGAATTTGCAGCAAAGCCCTCTTATGAGCACACAAGTAGCAAAAAGTAGTGTTGACTAGGTAGGCAGTCATGACTAATGAAGATGGTTCTTCAAACCTGACATCCTCACATCCAACAAATATTGCTAATAAAATCTGCAATCCTGAGATAGCTCATGGGCCAATAATACACATGAATATGTTATAACATCAGTAATTAGATGTTATTCTCTATGTGCTTACGATTGATGCACTACAAAGGAATGGCTATGTTTGAAATGATTTTTGTTTTTTCTACTACAGTACCCTCCCGAGTTTCGCGCTTGCTTCGTTCCGCAGGTATAGCGCTAAACTCGCAGATCACGAAACTCGGGGTATTGAAAACACTGAAAAAGCATTTATTTGTTCTGGCCCGTGGAGAAGCTGACTTTTTTTTTCCTCACTTAATTCCCTTGTTATCTCAAAATACTTACTGTGTAAAAAGGAAGAAATTGTGAAGAGAGAACAGGTCATTTTGAAGCCGCAGCTGAAGGCGACTGGCTGCCTTACGATTGGCTGACAGTTCTGAAAACATGCTTGTGATTGGCCGAGTTTGATGACATCATCGACGGCGCCCATTCAATCAGCGGCCTCTAACTATGATGAAACGAAAGCTTTGTGAATCTGAAGTCAACGTTGATAGTTAAATAATTGGTTCATAGCTTTTACCGCAGGCCACTAGTGCGCATCTCTGTGAATCTCACCCCAGCACGTGTGAATACGGTAACCCAACCACTAGTTTCGAGAATTTTGTACAGAGATTCAAAGTCGGCTGCATTTCACGGGATACTTATCAAAATTCTAGTCAGAAACTCGGCCACCAGCATGTCAGTTATTTTCTCGTGAGGTCGGTAAGTTGTGGTCACAAGAAGAAGAGCATATCAGCTGATCGATTCAGTAGCTATCCGCGTGTTTATTCCAGTACCACAAGGAGTTCCACAAAGCTAGGTAAGCTTGGAGCAACCAGGTTGAGCAGGTCTTGGACTTGAGTCTTGTCCAAGCATCGCCACTGCCTCATCGTGTCTGGGTCCTCACTACTAATTAAGTTCTCGTAGCACTTAACAGTAGCAATTAAGCTGTAACACACTCTCCCTTTGTCTCTGAGCTAACCACTCATAAACCAACAAATGCTTTTTTTTTTTTTCTGTTTATTCATCAAACACCACAAAGCAAACTCTGCTATGTCTGGATCCATTGTTTGTTTTGCTTTTCAGCTGATATATCCCAGAATGCAACAGTCCTTTGTTTGACCAAACCTGAAGATAAATTCGAGGCAGAAGTTTGTCGGGAGATAATTTTGGTGGGAAATTCCGGAGAAACTAGCTTGTGTGACCACGCCTTTTAGCTGCTGGTGTCACACTGGGCCTTTTTCCTCCAACCGCATTGGCGATAGTGGCGACCGGCAACTCCAACTTTTTCGGGTGTGCGTCACACACGGCCAAGGTCAAGGACCAAGGTCGCCCTGTATTGATTAAATAGTAAACAAAGCAGCTCTGCCAGTCTACTTTATGAATTTTTTGGTTGGGCATTTTCCATTGCTCCTAACTCCTCAGCCACTGCTGTCATCTGTTTATTTACGAAGTATAGCTGCGCAGTTGCTCATACCCCCAACCGTTTTCCATCCATATGGACAACTGGCAACTTGCTCCCGGTCGGGTGCACGGGCAACTGCAGTTGCCAGCAGCCCCTATGGTTGGAGGAAAACAGTGTGTGACCGCCTTAAGGAATCGCGCATGACGCCAACAGTAGGTAGACGTGACCCGTACATGTCAAAACAGTGCGAAGCTCGGGGCGATAATGCGCGAAAGTCAGGATGGTAAGAATTTAGGATTGAGCACGAAACTCGAGGATCGCGAAACTCGGATAGCGCGAAACTCGGGAGGGTACTGTATATGCAACTTTTATTTATTAATATTATTGATTGTAATTATTAACATTACTATTATGATAAAGATTGTTATTGATTGTTATTATTTTATTATTATTATTATTTTTATTATTATTATTATTATTGTTATTATTATTATTGTTATTATTATTATTATCAATAGTTATAATTATTATTATTATTATTATTATTATTATTATTATTATTATTATTATTATTATTATTATTATTATTATTATATAGGATGATTATTATTATTATTATTTGATTATTAATAGTATATATTAATCAATCTTTACGACAGTAACAGTAAAACGTTTACTCAGCTGCACTGAGGAAACACAGTCATGTATAATGCATATTTTAGATAGCTAGAACATCATATTGATGTTTGTTTTATTGATTATGCTGTCTTCATATTTGTAGTAACTGTGTAATGGATACATTATGTACAAAGTAGACTAGCACTTCATTAATTCTTATATAATCAGCATTAAAAATAACACAAAGGCATATAATATACATAAATTACAAACTAGGCAGGTAAATAAAGTAGTGGTGTGTGTGTGTGTGTGTGTGTGTGTGTGTGTGCACCCACTTGGGGAGGAGGTTGCTCTTGGGTGTGTGAGGGGGGTGGGGGGGGCATGTATGGGTGTTATTCACGATGATGTAAACACTCGGTGGAGTTGCACTTGCCAGCCAGTACCCTCTCTGAATGAGCTTGGAGCTCAAGGGACAGATCTTTGGCTATGGCTGAAACCTCACATCACACACACTTGTGAGGTGGGACACAACCCCTGACTGACTGACAACTGGTACTCATTCACTGGTGGATGGACATTGGGCCCAGATTATAGGAGACTGCCCATCCATTTCCTTTCTGCCTAGGTATTGAACCTGTGACTTCTCAGTTGTGAGGCGAGAGTGGAGAAGGTTCTATGCAAGGCTGTCATGAATAGTTCACAAATAACTGGAGAATGTTGTTTATATATTTATTTTTAATTTTTTTTTTTTACATATGGCCTATAGCGCCGGTAGGCTATTCCGTAGGAGCCTGATGGTCGGCCCGAGCCCGTCATGGCGCAGGCAATTGTTTATAGTGGCGTCATTATTGTTGGCTCATGGTGCCCCCTGGAGCTCATTCTTGATTTCACTTGCACAGCTTCTTCTAGAGTCCGGGTTGATGGGTGGTCTTCAGGACAGCATGTGGGTAGTCTTAGGCCACTCGGCGGTGACTGAAAAATCACAGGTGGTTAGCGGCGGATTCGAACCTGCATCATAGACAAAGCAGGGAATGCGGAGCCGGCATGCTAACCACTCATTCTTAGTGAATCGGTTACAGACATAAACATGATGACTATAGATGCTGTGACAATTACCTTCAGTTTCCTCATCAAAACTAAACTAAAAATTTATACAGTCTTGCATTGTCTGCAAGGTATGTGTGAAGGTTTTTAATAACATCACCTGTTTAATTAAAAAAAACTTTTCAAAGGGAAACAGTCATCACTTCCAGGGTTGGAGTAATTGTAATTTAATTGAATTGTAATTAATTACAGTATTATTGTAATTGTAATTGAAATTGAAAATGCAATTATATTAATTGTAATTAATTAAAGGATGAGGTAATTTCTAATTTAATTGTAATCATAAAATGGAAGTGGCACTGGTCGAGCTCGATTAGAAGTGTTTGGTTGTTTATAAGACTTAAATTTGCTGGTGACAGTCAGGAAGTCGGAGGCGGCCGCTCCATCACTAGGAGCAGTAGCTCGCGTCCAGTTCCTGACCGGGTCCTGTATCTGATGTGTATTAAACGAGAAAGACTGTCTTTTGCTGCTACTGCCCCCTGCGACATAATTCAGTTAATTTCCTCCAAAACCTTCCAACAGTGAGATTCAGTGACTTCAGTCCTACTCCTACAATTATGCTGGCTGCTTACACGCTACGCTTCTTCTCATTGGTAAGATGTGTAACTGCGAAGTGATGATGTGTTGCATACGGGGGATGTTCATTATGTAATTGTAATTGTAAATTAATTTTTTAAGTAATTGTAATTGTAATGTAATTGCTATTTCCAAATGTAATTATGATTATAATTGTAATTCAAATTTTCTGAAAGTAATTGTAATTTATTTTTATTTTTTTCAAATGTAATTACTCCAACCCTGATTCACTTCCTATGATGAATTTAAGGTGCAATATTTATTGATTGCATAGAAAGTACTAATTATATCATGCAGAGTGTTTTTTTTCATATTTCAGCCATTGTAATAAGAATTTGGATTTCTTTAATGGATGTATGGAGATGATGCAAGATAGTATTTTTAATATAAAAATAATATTTTTAATGTCCAAAAATATAAGTAAAATATATTCTTAGAAAAGGTTTGAGATAGTTAATTAATCATGCCTTTCAAGCCACCTGGAATGTTGGTACTCATTTCACAGTAGTTTTTCTCCTTTAGTTTCTGTGTACAAGAAATTCTCCAGTGTTTAGTTGGATAATCAAATAGGGATAGGTTGGACAGACAGATTTACTCATGGCCCATGACACAATTAAAATGTATTAACAATATGTTGAAAGCTATTGAGATAATCATTGACACGATACACAAACATGTCGTGACACATGGAGGCAGGCACCCATGCGTCGAGCACTGTAGATAAAATAGATATTTATATATATAGACATATATTTTACAAGAGACAAGATATTTAATTTCCTTTTATCTCATAGAGAATAAATATGAGGATTGAATGTAATCCATTCCATGTATTTTGTTTATTGTATGATATTGTACATTTACCCATGAAGTTTCAACATTTAGATACAAAAGGCTTTTTAGCATGACAAAATTATTTTAATACTGCTCCTAAGGGTTATCTATAGAGCTATTTATTCAAAGAATGGCTTATGGCCACACTTGCATGATAAAGGTATCATGAGAATGTATTAGTTAATTAATAGGCAGAGATGAATTATCAAGTTTATGAAAACATTACTGTATTAATAAAAGTTGCTATGTGCACTTTGTTTACCATGACATTATACAGAGGAGTCACAGTATAATTGCCTGATCTGTTGAAATTGCAATAGTCATTTACTAGTGTTGTAGTGAAGGTAGAAACAACAACAGCAACAATAAACGGTGCTGTGGTTTGTTAGATCACTTACCCAGTCCAATGTTTTTAGGACAGGTGACAGTATTGAAACTACTATAGGAGTTATGAGAAGAAGAAAGTTTGCATTGGAAGGGAGTAATTATATCCTTAATATTAGTTAAAGGGAACCAGATTTTTCATGGTAGTGCACATTACTCATTTCCAAAATGTTATAGATTCTTGGCTACAGGCTGCAATAGGTGAATTTGTTTATTTAAATATAATTCATGATGATATACTTTGGCCATTTTGCTTTTTTTTTAACAAAAGCATCACAAAGCGCAACTTCTGTTGCAGTCATGTTCATCTTCCCATTCTTCCTTGTCTTTCTGCCAACTTTCCACTCCCAGGCAGTTTGATTACAGGTTTTCATGCTTCTGATCTATTTGTATTAGTTCATCGTTGCTGTGGTTATTGTCAGAATTTTATTGTAAAATTTTTTATCGTTCAGGAGTAAAAAAAAAAAAAAAAAAATTGGTTTCGAGGTAAGAGTTGATGACTTTAAGACCCTTGTCAAGAAAATAGGGTAACGATTCGTTTTAGTACCGTGCCAGTATCTCGTTATCTACTTTATGAAACATCACTATCTCTTCATATATCTTTTCTACAAACCTTCAACTGTCATGGAAAGGCTTTCAAAATCCAATTCAAGGGCTTTTTTTTTTACTCTTGAAAATACGGGATAATGTTCACGAAAGCGCGTCGCCTCTGGTGCTGGCTGCGGTAACGGTGCCGCCTCGACAGCCGCAAAATAGCTCGCAGAGGGTTAAAAGTGGTGGAGCATATTTAAACTACTCCAACTGAACTTTATGACCTGCACCCCCCTCGACCCCCCCTTCTAACCAGGAGGGACTGCGCCCCCACTGGACCCCACCCCCACATGTATATGCGACTTATTTCTTCAAGGAGGTATTTCTCGCAACACCAGCTGCACCGCCACCGCGCCTGTCGCCATAGCAAACCTGTTATTTTTATGCAAATACTGCAAATTTTATCATGGAGCATGAATATAACCTACCCTGACCTAACAAAACCCTCTGCGAGCTATTTTGCGGCTGCGGCGGCACCACCGTCGCCGCGGCCAGCACCAGAGGAGGCGATGCGCTTTTGTAAACATTATCCCCTATTTTCAAGAGTAAAAAAATAGTCCTTGAATCGCATTTTGAAAGCGTTTCCATGAGTGTTGAAGGTTTGTACAAAAGATATATGAAGAGCTACTGATGTTTCATAAGGTAGGTAATGAGATACTGGCATGGTACTAAAACGAATCTTAACCGAAAATGTATCTCGATAATTATTTAAGATGTGGATGTGTGTTGTGATATTCATGTAAGTTGGCTAGTTTGTTTATTCAGATGGAAGGTATTCTATTTTCTTTGATCCCTGTTTTCAGCTCAAACTTTATTCCCCACAGTTGTTGAAAGACTGTCACACATCCTCCAGTACGTGTTTACTTACAATGGTGCTTAACCTCGGTTTGTCTTTATTTTCAACTTTATGATGGATGTTTTCCATGTGGGCTGTCCCTTGCTTTTTGTCTGGAAAATGTTATCATTCTCTCAAGATGATGTTGCCTCAGTGTGGTATCTCATATATGAATTGACTTTCCCAGAACCACATGTTATCATATCCATACCAGAAGAGGAAAGATTCCCAGTTTTTAACATGAATTTCATTTTAGCACTATAAGTAATGAAGGTATAGAGAGATCTGTACAGATGTTTTCAATTTTTTTGCAGTCTTTTTGGCTACTGCTGGTGCAGTATTCTCAGTCAAGAAAAATTCAAGTCATGTAAGTTGGCCTTTGTTGCCAATCAGATAATGTATGAATGCAAACAAATACTGCTTGGTTGAAGCCTCATCCAATCATTATGAATACATATGCAGGCAGTCCCTTAGTTATGCCGTAGTTCGGGACTGACAGGCTGGTGGCATATTGAACTGGTCGTAAGTCGAAATTTGCATAAAAATAATATTCATATGTCCTGCTGCAGATAGAACAGCATTCCTTTGCCTCTTATCCTCTCCTCCTACCCTGCCTCTGTCCTCATTCGCTCGCCTCACCCCAGCCCTGCATTCCATTGACCCTTTAGCCATGCAAAGTTGTGCAATGTTAGGATGTTGAGCTACCAAGTTATGCTAAGATGGCAGTAGTAGGCAAACTTCCACCAGGTCGATGAGTTTTTTTTATGTGGCCAAGGAGGCAGTGTTTGTAAACAGATGACTCATCGCAGTTATATGAGTAGCCAATATCACCTCTGTTGATTCTTCTTACCTTTTGTGAATGTTTTATTAAACTGTGATTGCTCTTTCTGGTAAACAGTTGCCTATAAGGGGTGCTGCAGAAATATCGTGAGGGAATTGTTGTTCTGAGGCACCATTTTGGGTGCAATGAGCTGATATTTTGTCCAGTTTGGCTCACCCCCTTGGAGTTATGGGGGTTTAATGGTTGAACCAAATGCAGCTGAGACATAAACAGTGGAGATAACTTCCACCCTTGCTCAGCACACATGCTAGCCAATTGGTTTCTGCTAGATTTAGCATTACACTTGTAAAGCAGACTATACAGTAGAATAGTGACTAGCAACTTCAATGTTAGTAGTACTTTCAGCTTAAGTTCCAAGGGCACCTGATGGGGAAACATGGGTGGGCTGGCTCAGCCCACCCACCTTTTCGACCCCTCTTGCCAGCAGGAGAAGACTGAGGATAGTGGTGGGTTGGGGGTGGGAGGGGATGTTCAGGAGTGCTGTGTAAACAAACAGCTGCTCTTCCCACTTTGGGATATTTGAAATGTCAGCTCATCACATAACCAAGTATTTCTGGTTGTAAGTGCAAGCAGTTGTAAGTCACAAACGTTGTAACTTGAGGACTACCTGTATCGTGTGACTTGTATCTTATGTTTTCATCATGAAACATTTTTGGATACTATAATATCATGTGTACATTGTTTTCTGTGGTTAAAGGAATTTGTCAAATAACAAAGTTTTATATTGTGACTCTACTGTAATTAGTGTCCCAAATACTCATGAATCAGCGGAATTATATAGATATGTATCAGAGACATGTATCAATGTATCATTTGCATGAAATGGTAATAATGAAAATAGTTATATTTATTACTATGGCTATTGTGAAACTATTATTTTTAAGTCACACATTCAGATTACATCAATTTCCAATGAGACAAGGCACCTGTGTCTCAAAAACAAAACATATCCTGTTACTATATATTATATATTCTTTTATATCCTATTAATTGAGTGTCCTTCCCAAACATTTCTACCTCATCATCATCTTCGGTAGCTACAACAACAAATTCTTGACATAATCTTCATAATAGTTACTGTTTTTACCTCATTTGAAAGCTTATAAGGAACTATTTTAAGGCTTGGTCATTCACCATTTGCTATGCAGCCACATTTCTGTGACCACAAAAATAGCAATTTTCATGGTAAGATTAAAAATGTTCACAACTGATGAGACAAGGATGAACTTGTTTTACACTGCCCATCAAAAGGGGAAGGCACTTCAACATATACACACAACAATAGACAGGGCTTCCTTCTGCACTGACTGTTCAGGTCATGTGCCATAATGGTGTAATATTAGTGACCCTCTTCGTATGTCTGCACTTATTTATATATATATATATATATATATATATATATATATATATATATATATATATATATATATATATATATATATATATATATATATATATATATATATCAGTGTATGCCGAGTAGCACCTACACACTGACTATAAGAATGTAATAATTCATAAATGAGGGTTATTCCTTCTGCTCTAAATCAAAGAAATCAATCTGGATCAATTTGCATTACTAGAGGACATTGTTTTTTATTGTCCCCATTTGTTGAGGCATGCATCATACATTTCACAAATGTGCATATTACTGTGTTAGGTATCATGATTTTAATAAGAAGGATTCTACATTCTAATTAATTCATTAGGTGACTGTGTTGTACAAGCTATATGTGATGATACCTCAAGTGGTCACTACTACTGCTAACAATGCTTGGTATGCAGCATTCCTCCATAGATGTCATTTAGAGAGATGAGGCAATTAAAATGATTGGAACAAGTGGAATGTGTCATTTAATGTATTTTGTGTGGTACAGTATTAAAGCCCCAAGTAATTAAACTAGATGATTATAAATATATATATATATATATATATATATATATATATATATATATATATATATATATATATATATATATATATATATATATATATATATAATTATATAAAATCATTATTATTATTTTTTTATTATATAATCATTATTATCATTTATTATTATTATTATTATTATTATTATTATTTTTTTTTTTTTACATACCTGCTCCTCCATATACGCGATTTTGCTATTTCTGGATTCGCCCACACTTGCGGAACCATTCTAAACATTTACGGTGTGCCCGTGGACGATTCGCCCGTTTCTAAGGAAAGGAAGATGTACAGGCTACATCAGTGACGTCTCAAGTAATGGACGGCTTACTCTTTTGATTTTGCGGCACCCTTATCATTAAGCCGCGAATTTTGGAAAATCAACCGCTTTGGTGCGAATCGCCATAACTCCCTTATTTCTGGGGCTACAGTAAAGTTTTTGGTATCAATCGACGGCAAAATAAAAGGGATATATTTTTTAATTAGAGACCGGGCTCAAAAACTGGCTCGAAAGGGTCAAAAATTGATTAAACTCTTTAGAAATGACACGGAAAAAAAATTATTTTGTTCCCAACCTTGAAACCCGCTCATTTTTTGAGAATTAAAAAAAAACTTATTTAACAAATAATTTAGCCCTGCCAATGTGCTTTCCAATATGGTGCATAACATTTCCCTACTCTCAATAGTTTCGTCGCTAGAGCTCGAAACGTAAACCCTGTCGAGAGCGATTTTGACGAACTCCAGACACTTTGCCGTTTTTGCCTAGTGTGGCCTAGCTATTGCCTCTAGAAGGCTGTAATTTGGCATGTAGCCCTTCTTGGCAATGTAGTTTGACCAACTCGAAGGAGTTTTTGATAGCTCGATTCTAAGTTCGTCGTCGAGCCGTCACAAAATAGCCTGTTTTTCGGCCCTTTTGCCGCGATTTGGACAGGTCCTAGTTTTTTATGTAATGCTTTTAATTTTTTTTCTGATTATTAATCTGTATTAAAGGAGCTTTCATTTGCCACCAAGCACGCCTTCCTTGGCAGCTCGAGTCAACCCAACACACCACAGTTGCCAGTTGCTCTGCCTGCTTTAATTATCGCATTTCTACCATTTTTTGGTGTGTCTACCATCTGCCATACAATATCAGCCATATGGCATAATTATGATAAAATATGGAGACTGTACCTGTATATGTAATGCCAGGACCGTCAAGCAAATTTTGATGTGAATCATCCAGGTGAATGGTGAGGTTCCGCTGGGGATGGCCAGGGAGTGGGGAAGGAGTGGTCGCTAAGAACATTAAAATATTACACTTTGACCTTATTTCCACACCACCCAAGGGGTAAAGAGTCTTGGTGCATTTTTAAAGAGGTTTATTATTATTATTATTATTATTATTATTATTATTATTATTATTATTATTATTATTATGCACTGTCGTGCACCATACTCCCCGAATGAGAGTACACCCCCACTTTTCTCGCACACACACACACACACACACACACACACACACACACACAGAGAGAGAGAGAGAGAGAGAGAGAGAGAGAGAGAGAGAGAGAGAGCTCTCTCTCTCTCTCTCTCTCTCTCTCTCTCTCTCTCTCTCTCTCTCTCTCTCTCTCAAGAATATTTAATCTATACACACACACACACACACACACACACACACACACACACACACACACACACATATATATATATATATATATATATATATATATACGGGGCCAGGGTGAGAGAGAGAGAGAGAGAGAGAGAGAGAGAGAGAGAGAGAGAGAGAGAGAGAGAGAGAGACACACACACACACACACACACACACACACACACACACACACACACACACACATACACAGAGAGAGGCATGGTGTGCGAGGTCAGTTGGAAACGTGGCAAGAGGGTCTAGCGGGCTGTCTACGTCAGAGCCGCCACTTAAGATTTGCCGGACTATAGGAAGGCGTGCTTGGTGGCAAATGAAAGCTCTTTTAATACAGATTAATATTTTGGAAAAAAATGGAAAGCATTAAATAAATAAAAAAAGTTATAAGCAAAAAACTAGGACGTGTCTAAATCACGGCAAAAGGTCCGAAAAACAGGCTATTTTGTGACGGCTCGACGACGAACTTAAATCGAACTATCAAAAACTCCTTAGAGTTGGTCAAACTACATTGCCAAGAGGGGTTACATACCAAATTACATCCTTCTAGAGGCAATATCAAGGCCACACTAGACAAAAACGGCAGTGTCTGGAGTTCGTCAAAATCGCTTTCGACAGAGTTTACGTTTCGAGCTCTAACGCCAAAACTACTGGGAGTAGGGAAATATTATGCACGATATTGGAAAGCACATTGGCAGGGCTAAATCATTTGTTAAATAAGTTTTTTGAAATTCTCAAAAAAATGAATGGGTTTCAAGGTTGGGAACTCATTTTTTTTTCCAGTCGTTTTTTTGCAAATTTATTCGATTTTTTACCCTTTCGTGTGGGTTTCGAGTCCGGTCGCTGCTGTTGCTGTGACTGAACAACAACTACTACCCAACACTCTGCTCTGCTAAGTGTTAATTCTGATACATTCCATTCCATCACCCTCACCCTAACACACTTGCTTTCCCTCGCTGTACTAACCTCATACATCTCGCAACTTCACAGTGGTGCACGCAAGCTCTCTGAACATTCTACACGTATTTTTTTTTTCCTATTAATTTTCCAGGAAGTGTTACTATTAGATACTATTTTAATTTTCTTTGTTAAACGGAAATTTCCCGGCCACCAGACACCTCCCGCTCGCCGGCCGTATTCCCCTGGGACCCTTTGTTTCACTTGGAGACCCTTTGTTTCACTTGGGGACCCTTTGTTTCACTTGGGGACCCTTTGATTCACTACGCTCTGGAAAGATCAGCCAATATGCCCTCAAATTTGAAACGTTGTTTTAATTGTGGCCTTCGCCAAGCACCGCAATACTTTAGGACAAGTAACGAGGCAAGCGAGACGCCGTTTTTGCGTCAAGGCAGGGCATGATGAAAGAAAAATCAGTCACCTGGAATCCGCGTCCTGTCGCCATCACACTCCCACTGCTCTCATCCATTAGACGCCACAAGACCATTCTTCCTGCTGTGGTCTGCGTAGATCAGACACAGTTTCGGGGGGCACAGACAAGCTGAAAACATCTGTTAGACTTGTTGGGGACTCGCTGGTTAGAGGTCAATTAACGGAATTCTGCGGCAGGAATACAGAGACGCGGAGGCGTTATTGTATTCCGGGAGCCAAATTGGACGACATTACTTCAGCTGTCGATGCTGTCACGGAACTTGCGAAGGAAGACACAGTTTATCTGATTCACGCGGGGACAAATGACGTTCAGTCTACTCAAACTCAGGCCCTACTATCAAAATACCGTCAGGTCATTGGGTGTTACAAGACCAAGTCCCCTCACGTCATTGTCTCTGGAATTCTACCCAGAATCAGCGCTTACGCCGGCTTCAACAGCAAAGCGAGCAACATCAATACTAGTCTGAAGGAAATTTGTGACGACGAAGGCGTGGCGTTTACAAATGCCTGGCACCACTTCTTTGAACGCCCAGACTTGTTTTGGAACGATGAACTACACCAACCCGTAGCGTCGGTGCGACTCACAAGAAACTGTGTAACTAACGACGCCTCCGACAAGCGAACTGGTACAACTCGTCACGGCCACATATCTATCATGTACACAAATACACGTAGTTTAATACCCAAAAAGGACGAAATTAGGGCGTATATTGCAACAGAGAAACCAGATGTGGTAACCATCACAGAGACTTGGGCCAACTCTACACATCTAGAATCCGAACTGTCATTCCCTGGGTACGAAAGCTTCCACAAAAGTCGAAAGCACAAGAAAGGAGGAGTAGTAGTTTGCTACGTAAAAAGTACACTCCCTGCCATAAAAATAGACAAACAGGACGCAGAGAAATACGATTCTGTTTATGTGGAAATAACCGCAAATAACAAGAAACTAACACTTGCAACCGTATACAGGCCTCCGAAACAACAGGCAGCCGATGACACTGCCCTCTACGAAGAGATTCACTCTAACACAAAGCAAGGAAGCAATTATAATTGGGGACTTTAATTGCCTTAATATTGACTGGGGACTGATGACTGGAGATCAAGAGGGTAACAGGCTTATAGAAATGGTGGAGGATTCGTTCATCACACAAGTTGTAACTCAACCAACAAGAGAAAACAATCTGCTGGATCTGGTATTAGTAGGCGACCCCGACCTCACGCTGAATACTTAGCGTCAGCAGCAACACGGCAGCGGTAACCAAACCATGGTTGATCCGCTGGTCTGGTGGTGAACTCTCGGTGGGGCACATGTCGCCTCTGGAGGGCCAAGAGTCGGGAGGTGAGGGCTTGTGTCATGCCCTCCGCCCCGCCTTGCAGCACAGAAGGCCACGCCTTGTGGCTCAGGTCACGGCGTAAGGAGGTCCAGTCAGCCTTATCCCACAGCCAGATCGTGCGGGCGGGGGCCTCGTCCCGAGCCACCCCCACATCCACCAGGGTCAGGACAGCATGGTGGTCGGAGCTGCCCACGAGTCCCAGCTGGTGACAGCGTAGAATGTCCTCCTGGAGGTCGGAGATGACGGGGTCCAGCGTCCCGCCCAGCTCGTGAGTAGGGAAGGTTACGTGATCCGTCAGGCCCTGCACCGCCAAGAGGGATTCGTAGGCGTTCTGTTCCAAGTGGTGGTTGAGGTCACCCACCAGTAGGACGTGCCTGCAGCTGTGCGCCACTAGCAGGTCGTCCAGGGACTCGGTGAGGTACCGGAGCGAGGCAGGCCCTTGTCGTGGCGGGCGGTCCATAGCGCACAGCAGGAGGGCAGAGCGGTCAGCCAGCACAACCCGGAAGAACATTACCTCCATCTGGGGAGGCGTGTCCACGTCGAGGTGCTGGGCCTGTAGTCCTTCCTTGAAGCAGACAGCCACTCCGCCTCCTGCTCGCTCATGTCGGTCCCTCCATCCCCATCTCCCTCCTACGCCTTCCCCATCCATTTCTCTCTCTCTCTCTCTCTCTCTCTCTCTCTCTCTCTCTCTCTCTCTCTCTCTCTCTCTCTAGCATGGTCTGTGTGTGTGTGTGTGTGTGTGTGTGTGTGTGTGTGTGTGTGTGTGTGTGTGTGTGTATCTAGGTGTCATCTCTCTCTCTCTCTCTCTCTCTCTCTCTCTCTCTCTCTCTCTCTCTCTCTCTCTCTCTCTCTCTCTCTCTCTCTCTCTCTCTCTCTCTCTCTCTCTCTCTCTCTCTCTCTCTCTCTAGCCTGGTCTGTGTGTGTGTGTGTGTGTGTGTGTGTGTGTGTGTGTGTGTGTGTGTGTGTTAATATCTAGGTGTCATCTCTCTCTCTCTCTCTCTCTCTCTCTCTCTCTCTCTCTCTCTCTCTCTCTCTCTCTCTCTCTCTCTCTCTCTCTCTCTCTCTCTCTCTCTCTCTCTCTCTCTCTCTCTCTCTCTCTCTCTGGGATGGTGTGTGTGTGTGTGTGTGTGTGTGTGTGTGTGTGTGTGTGTGTGTGTGTGTGTCATCGCCGTTGTTGTGATGGGCTCTCAGCCTGTTTGTTGCCTTACGTGACTGTTAGTTGTGACTGAATACGTGAAGAAACGCGTGACTGCTGGAGTGCGCAACTTCCTGATTGTGTGGCTGCAGGGCAAAAGAGCGGCTGGTTTAATGCATGGTCGGGTGGCTGGGATGCGTCCTCTCATGCGAGCAAATATACTATAGTCGGTTCTATGAGAGCTGGTGTGCCTAATCTTTCATTGGTGGGGTGACGGTCTTTGCGTCGCTCATTGGCTGTTTTTTTAATAGATCTAAGTCTAACCTGCCGTGACAAAGCCTCTCGCTGTCTCCTACCTCTTAAAATCAATACCATGACCCAAGCAATGATACTAAGTCCGCGAGTCCACCCTTGAAGGATTAGGGCCGCCATCTCTCGTGGAACCGACTATAGTAATTAAGTAATGACAGCAATGTTGGTTAAAACTACGTAACAGCAGCAACACCCTTTGATTATGTGTTTTCTGGAGATTTTTTCGTGCGTGTGTGTTGAATACGTTAATGTGGAGTATTTTGTTACACTTTTTATCCGGTTGATCTCTTACATGGGTGACTAATGAGCAAGTTCGCATACAATATTATCCCGTTATTGCTTCATCCCCATTTATTATTCATCTATTTATTTATCTATTATTTATTTATTTATTATTTATCAGTTATCATTTCTCTTACCTTTATTCATTTACCTTTTTTTTCAGCTAACTTCTCCTTTTCGCTTTCACGTCATTGGCTAGTTCATGTACTGATTAAATTACTTGATTTATTATTCAGGGTGCCATCATCTCAGCATTTCCTCAGTGAACATCGATGACGCAATTTTTTACTCCTTTCTCTGAGACTGAAAGTTCGTCAAAAATCTGTCGTATGGCTGGGCTTCGCTTGGACGGAGTGGCTGACAGATTTGTTGGTTGGGAAAAATACCACTTGTGACTCGCGGTATGGAACGCTTTTACTTTCATCGATGGAGGTGTTTGCTTGACTCTTTCATCAGCTACTTGAATGCCATCCAAAACACACACACACACACACACACACACACTATATTCCCCCCCCCCTCCCCCTCCCCCCCCCCCGCAGGCGCCACTCCCATTACTGAGGGTGCCGGAAGGATGATACACGAGGAAGAGACGGTGTATATAGGGAGACGCTGACTGTCTGGAAATTACTCAACAACAACCAAACGACTCTGGCTGCAGGGATGTGAGGGTGACTCGGCAGGACTTGACACCGCCAGCCAACCACTCAATCACTCCCTTACGTACTCCCTCACTCTCCCTGCTGCCTTAGGGGTGAGTAGGGGCGGAGTGCGGGCGGAGGGGCAGGTGAAGGGTGGATGGATGCGGGGAAGGGAAAGGCACAGGGAACTATAAAACCCTCGAGTCGGGAGCTTCAGGCCGCAGTCAGTCCCGCGTGCTTTGTTCTGGAGGCAAGTAAATCTTTTTCCTTCCTTCCTCCCGTTATCTTTTTTAACTTTTTTTTTTCACTATTTTGTTTTCTCGCTTTCCTCTCATCTTTCTTCTGCGGCTTCTCGTCTGTCTTGCTTTTCTCCGTTGTTTGGTGTTGCTTGCGCAAAGTTTTTATTTTTTATTTATCTCTTCTGTTCGTAGAAAAAATGTTGCCACTGATGTGTAGATGATCTAAGAATGGAGACGGATAACACGTAGCTACTTATGTGACTTATTTCCTTGGCGTCTGGTGGTTCGGGAATGTTGCCTAGATATTGATTTGCTTGAGCAATGAACCCTATACTTGAGATGTCACTGGGTTGAGTGACTGACTTCCACCACCACCAGTCGCAACCACATACCTACCCATACTCCAGAAGCTTAAAGTGACACACACACACACACACAAACACACCTCCGTGGCGCAATTGGTTAGAGCGCTGCGGTGCCAGGCTTCACGGTCTGACAGGGCGGCGGTTCGAGCCCGCTCAAGCCGGATTCTTTCCGTTGACTAGGAGTGGTTACTGTCCTCCCTTGAGCAAGGGGGATGGGGTGTGTGGTGTGTGAGGTCCTGGCAGTACCCGGAGATCGACGATAAAGAGCACTTGCTCATGTCGGGAGGGTACCTGCTGGCGATTACGAGTCCAACACGTGATCAGGCCGTGGTGAATTACACACCAACCTTTCCCTATCCCCACCTCTCAAACTTCATTAACTTCACTGTGCATCAGAAAAAAAAGCCAAAAAAAGGAAACGGCTCACACGATTGAGGTGGAGTAACATTTTAAAGTTCCAAAGAGCCGGCAGAGTCAGCAACATGAGTGTGGAGGAACACAAAGCAGGTTTTCGGGATATTTCTACGGGCGTCAGCGGGAGTCCCTGCGGTAAGGACTCAGGTGGACGACAGGTGGGGCGTGAGGCTACCTGTACGTGATCAACTGGGAGCTGCTCACGTGCTCACATCCAGTTAAAATAGTATAAGGTCCATATCATTAAACTCTTCGGAGCCCTAATACATCAATTCATTAAGGCTTTCGCGGAAGCTTTCGGTGTTTCCATGGGTGGTTTCATGAGCCTGGTGGTAGTTTTGCGAGGCTTCCGCGCTGTTAGAGGGGAAGACACTCATGATAACACGACGTATCTTCTCTGAACCTGAAGCGTTTGATGATATGAGTGTAAATCCTACTCCGTAACGTGAAATAATATGTCAAGTGTCTAAAACGTGCTTCATCTACAATTACTAGCGTCCTTTCCCTTTAGTTCCCCCTCAGTTTCTATATTCTTGCCTCGCTCAGTGGTCGAAACATTCCCTGGGGCGACTGTACATACATACCTGCTCAACCATTGTGAAGTTTTGTGGTCATGTCATCATTTTCGGCAAAGGGTGGAACTTCGCCATCCTTTCTCTCTCTCTCTCTCTCTCTCTCTCTCTCTCTCTCTCTCTCTCTCTCTCTCTCGTTATTTCTCTTTCTCATCATTGTCATCATGAATCATTTTCATACTCATAAGAAAGCTGTGGCAGAGTGGAGGGAAAGGAGGGAGGATGGAGCGCACCTTTCCCTCTCGTTCGTTACACTTGTGGAAATGCAAGTCACTCAGTTAGTCAGTAAATCAGTCGGGAAGTGTTTTTCTCTGTCAGTGTATGGTTTATATAGGTACGTATTTTTTTCCTATCAGTATTAAGTATGATTTTTTCTGCTATTCGACTGCCAGTTCCTTCGCCTGTCTATCTACTTGCCTATACCTATCCATTTATTGTTCTCTCTCTTTATCTGCCTGTCTGTCTGTCTACCTATCTGTGTGTGTGTACATTTATTATTCTTCAGAGTATCCTCGGAGCTGTACAAATGGAGGCACCCCCAAGTTTTCACCCTCCGTCTTAGAGGCCGTGATGCCGAGGAGATAATTTTGAGGGTATACTGGTTGTGGTAGTCGTTACTTGTAACTTGGGAGAGTTCGTGATACTGTGAGACGTTCAAAACTCGCACTTAACGTGACAGAGCCGCTGAAAAAGTATTGAAAAATATTTTACTTCCTCGACCTGAGACATAATAAAGTATATATAGTCAGCATCATCTGAGGAAGTCTGGTCTCAATTATACAAAATATCAATCTTTATCTTAAAACAATTAATAAACTTGGCGACACATGGGCTACTCTCTCTTGTAAGATGCACCATGTTCCATCTCTCGTTATTAAGATTCATCTACGGCTTGCTTTAATGGGATGGGGTGGCTGGAGGACTCGTTGACACTTTCCCTTGACTGGGCGTCATCCTCCCGCCTGGCCCGCGTGTCGTTGCGGCTCGGGGCGCCAATTAGACGAGCACTAAAGCACCCCGCAGCGTGACGCCACGAATGATGAATGTGCGCGTGCAGGATCAGAGTCTGATGTTACACTTACTTATTAGTTTCGATGAATTTTTTTTTTTTTTTGGATCGCTATCTAACGTTCAGACTAAAGTTTGGTTTTTGCGTGACTGCGTTTCTAAATTTCTATTTAGAAAGCGAACCTCCGGTTTTGTATTGTATTATCATTACTCTTCGTTCATGTGTGTGTGTGTGTGTGTGTGTGTGTGTGTGTGTGTGTGTGTGAGTGACACACACACACACACACACACACACTAGTGTTTATCTACGCTGCGGATTACGTAAAACGTATACTCAATAAAGCTGATCTCTTGTGGTATCTGTAAACTTATTATTGTTTTTACTTTTATTACGTAACACAGCAGCCAGCCAGCCGTCACCCTCCCTTCCCTCAACCATTACACAGGTGCTACAACGCTGCCGGGGCTCCCTCGCCTCTACAAAGGCTCACTTTTAAGGATATATACGTCCACTCCCTTAGTTCACGGTATCCCCGCGTGTCATTGGGTATTGTTGTAACCTTCACTATTGACGCTGTCTAACAAACAGGAGGTATTAAATATCTTGTCCGGCGATGGAATTTGATCTGAACAATTTTTTCTTCATTCAGTAGAGTTCGTTTTTTAGTGGTTATGTATGTGTTTCTGAAGATGTAAAGATGCCTAACTGTTTTGTGTCCTGCGGCTTTGTTTCACAAAATCTCTGTTCCCCAGATGGTGAGTCGCGGGCAGCTGGTGGCGGCCTTGGCGGCAGTGGTGGTGGCGGTGGGGCCGGGGGCTGGTGCCTCCTTCCTCATGGGGGGCAGAGGGAGGCACCGGCCACCTAAATGCCCTACCAAGTATGTCACCATGTATGAAACGGAGGTGATAGAGGTGAGTGTCTGGGGGGTGGCGGGCGATTGGGCCATTACGGGAACGAGGGTGATAGAGAAGATGTCTGTTGGGAATTTGAGAAGTGTGTGTGTGTGTGTGTGTGTGTGTGTGTGTGTGTGTGTTAGTGTGTGTAAAGATTTGTGATATGAAGCTTAACCTTGATTTGTGTGGTCTCGCCTCCATTTTTGCTTTTTTTAAATATATTTTCAAATTTATTGACATTTTTACGGCTTTATTTTCTTTTTATGACTTCCGAATTTCTGTATTTCTTTAATTGGAAAGCAGTACTCTCTCTAATTTCACAATCCTATTGTACATAAATATTCTTTCACTTTTTCATCGCTTTGAGCACTGAGGTCTCGGATATTAATACGCCCTATTTTCATAAGTGTGTGTGTGTGTGTGTGTGTGTGTGTGTGTGTGTGTGTGTGGGTATGTGTGTGTGTGTGTGTGTGTGTGTGTGTGTGTGTGTGTGTGTGTGTAAATCACCCACGGCCTGATCACAAGCTGGGCCTGCAATCGCCAGTAAGTAACCTCCCGACCCGAGCTCCTTATAGTCGATCTCTGGGTACTGCCAGGACCTTCACACATTACACCCGCCATCCCCCTTGCTCAAGGGGGGACAGTAACCGCTCCTTTGTCAGTGAAAAAATCCCGGGCCTGAGCAGGGCTCGAACCTCCGCTTGCCAGACCAAGGAGCATGGCAGCGCAGCACTCTACCATGCACTGATCTACCGGAGTTGTGTGTGTATGTGTGTGTGTGTGTGTGTGTGTGTGTGTGTGTGTGTGTGTGTGTGTGTGTGTGTGTATACGCGCTTACACACAGACTAGACCGAAAAACAAAGTTACTGGGCGAGGGTTGAATGGAGGCAGATCGCCGTGATCCAGGAGACAGACAAGAAGATTTGCGGTATAATGAGACATCACAGTGGCATGAACAAATGGAAGTGAATTACATGATAAAGAAAAAGAACAGAAAATGAGGAAAGAGAAGAGGAATGCCTAAATGTCAGACAGAAAGATCATAACAGACCATTCTTGATTAGCCTGTGACAGTATAGTCAACTAACTTGTACATATATGCTGAGGTATAGTTAAAATATCTCTCTGTCCTGGAAACGATAACAGAGTCTAGAACACTGGAGCTATGTCACTCTTTCCAGTTAATCTTAAATGGACCAAAGTCGACATAACAATGACAAATACTTCTATATCTCTCTTATTTTTTTTCTTTATTTTTACATCTTATATAGTGCAATTAAATATAAGTCTCTCTCTCTCTCTCTCTCTCTCTCTCTCTCTCTCTCTCTCTCTCTCTCTCTCTCTCTCTCTCTCTCTCTCTCTCTCTCTCTCTCTCTCTCTCTCTCTCTCTCTCTCTCTCTCTCTCTCTCTCTCTCTCTTCCCCCCCTCCCAGCAACCCGTCTACCACACTGTTGAGCAGACGCGAGAAGTGCCCACGACCGTCTACAGAACCGTGCAGCAGACCGTGAATAAGGTGGTGGAGAAGACCCGCGTCCTGCCCAAGTACATTACCTCCACCGACTACCGCACCCGCTACACCACCCGCACCTCCTACTCCACTAGCGTGCGCGTCCAGTACTCACCTACCTACATTACCTCCACCACCTACGTGCCCTCCTACGTCACCACCACGGAGATCTCTTATGTGTACCGGACACAGACGGAGACCAAGACGAGGACCTCCACTACTGTGCACCCCACCTACATCACCACCACCCAGGTCACCACGCGCTACCAGACGCAAGTCACCACACAGTACCAGCAGCAGTACTTGACGGTCACCAGCACGCAGCAGTCCTACCACACAGCCTGCCCCGAGCAAGGCTATGGTGCGCCTCCCCAGATTGACCCATCACCCGTTTACGGTACACCTCCGCTACCACAGCAATCCTACGGCGCCCCTAAGCCTCCACGGCAATCCTACGGTTCACCAGCGCCTCCACAGCAATCTTACGGTTCACCAGCGCCTCCACAGCAATCTTACGGTTCACCAGCGCCTCCACAGCAATCTTACGGTTCACCAGGGCCTCTACAGCAATCATACGGGACACCGGATCTTCCTCAGCAATCCTATGGTGCACCAGATCCTCCACAGCAATCCTATGGTGCACCAGATCCTCCACAGCAATCCTACGGTGTGCCAGAACCTCCACAGCAATCCTATGGTTCTCCAAATCGCCCACAGCAATCCTACGGTCCTCCAGCACCACCACAACAATCGTACGGTCCTCCAGCACCACCACAGCAATCCTACGGTCCCCCAGAACCTCCACAGCAATCCTACAGACCCCCAGAGCCACCACAGCAATCCTATAGACCTCCAGAACCCCTTCAGCAAACCTATAGTCCTCCAGAGCCACCACAGCAATCCTACAGACCTCCAGAGCCCCCACAGCAATCCTATGGTCCCCCAGAACCCCCTCAGCAAACCTATGGTCCTCCAGATTCCCCACGGCAATCCTACAGACCTCCAGAGCCCCCACAGCAATCCTACAGACCCCCAGAGCCTCCACGGCAATCCTATGGTCCTCCAGATCCTCCACAACAATCCTATGGACCCCCGGAACCCCCTCAGCAAACCTATGGTCCTCCAGATTCCTCACGGCAATCCTACAGACCTCCAGAGCCCCCACAGCAATCCTACAGACCCCCAGAGCCTCCACGGCAATCCTATGGTCCTCCAGATCCTCCACAACAATCCTATGGACCCCCGGATCCTCCACAGCAATCCTATGGACCCCCAGATCCTCCACAGCAATCCTATGGTCCTCCAGATCCTCCACAGCAATCTTACGGACCCCCAGATCCTCCACAGCAATCCTATGGTCCTCCAGATCCTCCACAGCAATCCTACGGACCCCCAGATCCCCCACAGCAATCCTACGGACCCTCAAATCCTCCACAGCAATCCTACGGTGCCCCAGTTCCTCCACAGCAATCCTCCGGACCCCCAGATCCCCCACAGCAGTCCTACGGTACCCCAGATCCTCCACAGCAATCTTATGGTCCTCCAGAACCCTCACAGCAATCCTACGGCGTCCCAAAGCCCCCACAGCAATCCTACAGCGTCCCTGAGCCTCCGCAGCAATCGTACCTGCCACCTCCCCCGGTCTCTGCGCCCTCGTACCGGGCCCCTGGAGGTGGATCGCTGGGCCCCGAGTCCTTCGGAACCTTCGTACCAGAGTACAGCGGCGGCTCCTTCGCTGTGTACAACAGTCTCCGGAAAAAGAAGAGAGAGTTGGCGGCGGAGGAGGTGAAGGAGGTGGCGGCAAAAGTGGAGTTTGAAGGAAAGGATGAGAAGGAAGGGACGGAGTAAGCAAAGACAAGGAAGACAAAAGAAACCCCACATGGGATCTTCAGTGAGGGTTCGCGTGAGGTACAAGGAGGAAGGGAAGAAAGGGTGGATGGTGGTGATGTTTGAAGTGTTACTGTTTTGCTCTACTGTACCGTCCGTCGTTGCCTTCCCTGTATTAAGCATTTTCATCCTCCAGATATTGTAAATACTTAACTTAAATACATTTTTTTGTTTTTTTCTGACTTGTTGATTGTTTGAGAGTAATGATTTCCTGTTCCCTTGTTGTCTCGAAGTCGTGGGGCTTAAAAACGAAAGATGCAAATTTTGCTCACGTTTTTTTTTTTTTTTTTTTTTTTTAATTCACATGGTCCGACTACGCGATAGACTCGCGCTCGCCAGCCAGCACCCTCCCCAAATGAGCATGAATAAACCTCATAGGTGACGGATCTCTGGGTACGGCTGAAACCTCATAACCACACAAACCGGGGAGACGGGACACAACCCTCGAATGAAACCCGGCACCCATTCGTTGCTGGGTGGACAGGGGGCACGGATTGAAGGAGACTGCCCATCCGTCTCCACTCCATCCGGGAATCAAACCTGGGACTCTTCGGTTGTGAGGCGAGAGGGCTAACCAGTGCACTAAGGAGATCAGTGTGTGTGTGTGTGTGTGTGTGTGTGTGTGTGTGTGTGTGAGATAAAAAATACTGAACATCCACAAAAACGAAAGGAGACTATTGATGCAGCAACATTTTGATGATACAAACAAGAGGAAGCCACAGTAATGATTAAGATAAATGCTCATGCAGGTGGAGCTGGCGAACTGTGTCAGGGTGTGGGAGCGAGCGGAGGGAGGGCAGCTGGCTGGTGACGTGGTATGTACCGTAACTATACATATACGAGTGGCAGAAAACACTCAGAAAAGCAGCAAGGGACACAAGGTCGTTTAGGTTCGGGCATGCAGCGAGCGGCCGTACCCACCGAGGCTGTATCTCTCCACCGCCTGCAGATGTTCCCACGGCGTGATAAGGCAACCTAGGGGGACATGGTTTGCATTGATCGCTTTACTCATTTCTCTAAATTTAACCGTTGTTTTAAGTGTTAACCGAAGAAAAAAAATGGAGAAGTTGTTACAAAATATTTCATTCAGGGTAACTTCTTTTCCGTATTTCGTGCCATCAGGAAAAGGGAGAATAATGAGTGATCAATCGGAGGTGCTGTTGAATGGGTCAGTGGTAGCCGGGGGGGTAGAGAGGGGGGCGTATGGAGGCGGCGGTGTGGAGCTTCAGAACAGAACAGTAACTGACGGAGGCCATGGCGGGGCGTCACGCAATCCTCGGCTCCTTTGTGTTAGTGGCCATCGCTGCCACCACCATCCCGCCCCACGGTGAGCCTTGGTTGGCACCCTTCGTCCTCTTTCCCCGTACATGCCCTCCTCTCCTCTCGCTCCTTCTCCGTGTTTCTTCATTCTCCCACTTGATGCAGTCTTCGTCGGCTCGCTTGTGTTAGTGGCCATCGCTCCCGCCATCATCCCGCCCCTCGGTGAACCTTGGTTGGCGCCCTTCCTTCTCCTGCCCCACACAAACCTTCGTCTTGTCTCGCTCCTTCTCTTTAGTGCGTTCTTATACGCCTTAATGCAGCCCTTCGTCCCTTCTTTCTGTCCTTCCTCAAATAATTCACTCCATCATGTTTTTTTTTCCGTAATTGCCTTCCTCGAATGATTTTTCTTTAATCTCGGTGCTTGGTTAATCTTTCCTTTTCCCTCCCTTATAACAACACTACTATAATGATAATTCCTTCCCCTTTTATTATTTTCCTCTCTCTCTCTCTCTCTCTCTCTCTCTCTCTCTCTCTCTCTCTCTCTCTCTCTCTCTCTCTCTCTCTCTCTCTCTCTCTCTCTCTCTCTTCTTGATTCAGATATAGAGCGTTCCGTCGCACTCCGGGAAGCTATTGTTTATTTTTCCTTAAGATACCATTATCAGCGAAGCCATCTGCCTCTCTCACCAAGATATATTTGATGAAGTCCCATGTGAAAGATTTCTGGCAACCTATAATATAATTAATCAGCTGTACTGGAAGATAACGATACAATTGTTCTTCGATACGAAACGAATTTGTTCGCGGGCACAGTGAATCAGTTATGCTCAATGGTCAGACCCTCATAATCCTTGATCATTGTATTGTATCTCCAGTTCTCTTTTTTCCGTCCTTCACCTTCGCACACGACGCAAAACTTTCCTATCTACAATAGACATTTTCACGCCGATTCTCCAGCTTGCTTACCGTAGGAAATGATGAGAGCGACGCAATCTTCTCGGGCTAGTCTCCTTTGCCACTCAATAACTTGGTCAAACAACGCAGTAACAATATAATACTTGTGTGTGTGTGTGTGTGTGTGTGTGTGCTTATTTCTCCTCCTCCTCCTCCTCCTCCTTCTCCTCCTACACTCCACCCTCATCCCGCACTCCTCCCCATCGCCAGGAACAGCGGCCACCACCCAACGCAATATTCTGGATGACCAGATCGTGATGGCCTTGGAGAGCCTGAGGGACCACATGTCCGAAGGGTGGCCGGAACTGGGGGTGCCCCCGCTGGACCCCCTCACGCTGGGACACGTGAATATTGACATCCACAACAACGGCACCACGTACGTTAGGAGATGAAAAAGGGGGGGGAGGGGAGTTGAGGGGGTTAAGGGAAGTAGGAAGCAGAGGAAGGACGAAAGTGTAAAGATGAATAGAAAGCAGGAAGGATGATGGTGTAGACAGGATAGGGAAGAAAAGAAAAGAGTAAGCAGAGTAGGAGAACGAGGATAATGACGCGTAGCTACTGCAAAGGGGACACGTGAACGATGTGGAAGGGAAGAAAAGAAAGCAGAAAGGGAGAAAAAGTAGAGATAAGGATATTGTAGTACCGCACTTTCACACATTCTGCATTACTAACCTAACCCAACCTGGCTTCTCCTAAGCTAACCTAACCTAACATAACATAGTATAACCTGACCTAGCCTGACCTAACCCAACCTGGCTTCTCCTAAGCTATCCTAACCTAACATAACATAGTATAACCTGACCTAGCCTGACCTAACCCAACCTGGCTTCTCCTAAGCTATCCTAACCTAACATAACATAGTATAACCTGACCTAGCCTGACCTAACCCAACCTGGCTTCTCCTAAGCTAACCTAACATAATATAGTATAACCTGACCTAGCCTGACCTAACCTAACCTAGCCTAACTAAACCTAACGTAACCTAACCTAATCTAACCTAATCTGACCTAACCTGATCTAACTTAACCTGACCTGACCTAACCTAGTCTGACCTAACCTAACCTAACCTCGTCCTCTCCAGTGTGAAAGGGGCTTTGGCGGAGGTTACGATGAACGGGCTTTCCACCTTCAATATCGACCTGGTCCACAGTAGCCCCCTCCAGGTCAAGGTGGAGATCGGCCTCGGCATCCCAATCCTCGACATCGCTGGCAACTACAACTTCACGGGACAAAGCGGCGTCTTTCCCATCTTTGGCGTCGGTCCCTTCTGGTGAGCCGTGAGGGGAGGGAAAAGAGGGAGGTAGTATAGGAGTGTGTGTGTGTGTGTGTGTGTGTGTGTGTGTGTGTGTATTCTTCACCTTTCCCCTCTTTCTCTCTCTCACTTCTCTCCTATTTCCTCAACTTGTCAGTCCCCACTTTCCGCGACGGCATAACCGATCGCTCTCCCTTGTTCCTTCGGCAAGTCCTCCTTTTTATTCGATGTTCTCGGTTTCTTTCAATTTTTAGTAAACCTTGTTCTCCCTTCTGTTGTACCTTGTTCCCGTCCGTAGCACATCTTCACCGCTCGTCTTCCTTCCTCCTCTAGACTGCCTTCTTTTCCCAACAGCTGTCTTCTCCCTCCATGGCTGTTCATCCTTCCTCTCTGGCTGGTCGATAAATGAGTACCTGGGGAAACTTAGGGAAGGTAAATCAGGACACCTTCCCTCCCGATTTTGACCTCTCTTTTTGGCCACTCCTTTGACCTCTATTCAGGAGCAGTAATTAGTGGGCTTTTTTTTATATTTTTCTTTACGGCCTTGAACTGTCTCCTTTGCTCGAAAAAAAAAAAAGACGAAAAAACCCCTCCATCCCATCCTTACCACCCCACTTCCCTCTTCAGTGAGTCTTCACCTATAAATATGCCTACCCTAACTTTTGCAACCCTTAAGGCTTCTCTCTTTCTTTATTTCAGTACCCTTTCAGCCCTTCACCCATTCCCTTCCTTAACTTCAGTAATCCTCACCGCTCCGCTCTCTTTGTTTCAGTAGCTTTTCAGTCCTTCACCTGTTTCCTCCCTTCCTCAGCTCCCCTTCCCTCTTCATCCAGCATCCCGTCTCTTCCACCTAGTCTATACTCAGCGTCATCTTCTCTTCTTCCTTCAGCCCGCCATCTATCATCTCCCTTCCTTCCGTCCAGGCTAGATGCTCTCAACGTCACTATTTCGGCGATGGTCGACCTCGGGCAGACGGAGGAGGGCGTCTTTGGCGTGACAGTGCTGGAACTCGACATCACCTGCCCCACGACTGACGTAAGGACACACACACACACACACACACACACACACACACACACACATACTATTATATAATCTAAAGAAGATGCTTGAGAGACATAAAGAAATATAGTTTCCCGCAAAGAAATATAGAGGTTTGGAACAGACCAAGTGAGGATGTAGTATCGGCGAGGAGCGTGTAAAGCTTTAAGGAAAAGTTGGATAAATGCAGATACGGAGACGGGACCACACGAGCGTAAAGCCGAGGCCCTGTAAAACTACAACTAGGTAAATACAACTAGGTAAATACACACACACACACACACACACACACACACACACACACACACACACACACACACACACACACTATTATATAATCTAAAAGTGATACAAAGTTACCTTATCAGTTTTCTAGCTCGGTATCACCCTCTTTTCCTCATCACGCCCTCAACACCATCGCTGCAGCAACAACAACCAATCACCTCCACCTTTCTCTCACCCCCAAAGTCTCATATCTTCACCTCCCCTCCACCACCGCGTCACCCTTCCCCTCCTACCTCATTATTAAATCTCCTCTATTTCTTTTCTTGAACCCCAAAAATCTGATATCTTCGCATCCCCACCAACCATCCTTTGTCTCCCTTCCCCTCCCCCTCCCCCAGCCTCCGACATATGCCCCCCCCCCTCTATGCACGATCTGATATCTTCGCTTCCCCCTTCCGCTTCCCTTGCTCCCTATATACCCCCTCAAGATCTGGGTAGGTATTCTCATGCAGACATTTTCGGCTCTCACAACTATTTCTAAAGGCCACGAAGGAGCTTAGTCGGATTCTCATGAGTTTTTATTCACGTTCATGGTGCAGAAGCCTTGTCACATTATCACTAGGCACATAAAAAAATAAAAAAAACTACTCAATGAAATACCCACAACAGCCTCTACGATAGCCTTATTAAATGTGGGTGGGTGGGCCCCGAGAGAGAATACGGGTCCTGACGCCATATTCTTAAACATTTCGGCGTCCAAGAATACACATTTGACAAGGCTTTCGAGGTATATAGTTGTTGGCCTTTCCAGGGGTGGTTTTATGACTATAGGGGTAGTTTGACCCTTCTTCTGTACCATGAACCTAAACAAACACTCAATGGGACCCGATTGATCTACTTTTTGGCCTTTGGAAATTGTTGAAGTGAGAGGCGGGAGCGTCTGAGAATATCGACCGTTATTATTTTCTTCGCCTCCCTATCATCCCCATCAACCCCAACGCACTTACTTCCTCAACAGATCCACTTCGAGAACATCATGGGTGGCGGGGAGATGGCGGACTTTGTGAACGATCTCCTTAGTGCGATGGGGCCAGACTTCCTGCAGGCCATCGAGGACGAGTACATGCCGTGGCTGGAGGAGGCGCTGATACACGAGATTAATCAGATCCTGCAGGGAGGGTGCGTGG
The DNA here is from genome assembly GCF_024679095.1 of Eriocheir sinensis. Lineage (NCBI taxonomy): Eukaryota > Metazoa > Arthropoda > Malacostraca > Decapoda > Varunidae > Eriocheir > Eriocheir sinensis. Next base: position 126,252 of record NC_066536.1, read on the forward strand.
CGCTGGCTGTGTTGATGTTGGTAGCTAAGTCTACATGTATCAAATCAAGTCACTCTGCTTCAAAACTGCGATCGGTACGCGCAGGAGGCGGTTTTGGGGAGGAGCAGCGGGATGACGTTACTTGGAGCTAAAAAAAATAAAAATAAAAGAAGAAAGAAAAAAAAATTACCATCCAGCTCAGGGGTGACTAAAGTTGGGGCTGTATGTGCACTCTGGATGTGCATTCTCGCCTTCTTTCACAGCGCGTTCGGGCAAGCCACTGACGAAAAATGTCTTTTTATTGTGCTATTGCGTGACTGTAATTCCAATGCCTACAAACGGCGGTGTGGGGTGTGAGGAAGGGCATGTTGAAGTGATTGATTTAAATTAGTCCGCCTTTCTTCGTTTTCTCTAAATCCCCGTTTCTACATTCTCTAGTTTGGCTCCAAGCAATGTCAAGCATAAATCACGCCTCTGCCGTGTCTCCTCCCACAAACTTGCGTGTGACTTGACTTGGTGTATATAGACTTAGGTTGGTAGCGGTAGTAGTCAAAGCAGTAGCAGTCGTAGAGATTAGGGTGATTAGTAAAACCTTAATTAATTATGTGTTTGCTATATTGTTGTGCTATTTTGGTAGTCGTTGAGAGTGTCACCATATTTTTCCACATCACGGCCTCACCATCACTGCCACAACAAGAAGTCGTCTCTGTCTTTCTCACCCTTACCACTCCTTCACTTCCTCTTCTCCTCCTGCCTTATTTTATTTTTTATTTACAGCAAGGGAGGCAGCTCAAGGGAAAAAAAAATACGCTAAACGCTTTCTTTCTTTCTTTTTCTCTCTTTCTTACCCGAGAATCATCATATATTTCTTTACTTCAGCGGCGGCGAGGGAAAGAAACAAAAAGATGAGTCAGTTAACGATTATTTCGACCTCGTCTTCGCCAACTTGCGCCAGAGCATTATTGAAAACGGACAGGACCCGCTTCCTCTCCCGGCTGACAGCGATAATTTTACTGTTACCGTAAGTACTCTGCATCACCACCACCGTCAGCATCATTCTCACCACCACCACTACCATCACCATCATTATCATCACCATCATCATCATCATTACCTAGCCTCATCCATCCTGCTGCGATAATTCTTTAGCCTCCCCTTCGTTCTCTGTCTGCCGTGAGTTTTATGATTTCTTGGTTGCCACTCTTACTTTGGTTACCCATCCTCTGTTATTAATTCTAAGCATGAAATAGCCTACACACGTACATCTCTAATTCTTGTTCGTCATTATAAAATCTTCAGCCTTTATCTGTTCCTCAATCTACTATACTCACTTCTTGTCTCTCCATGGCCAATGAATAATGGACTAGCATAATAGATGGTAATAATATTAATAATTAGATCTGCAGGGGTTAGTTTGCGTAGATCAATTGGCATCTTGTATACTCCTTATTTCCTTGCATATCTTTATGTAGCCAACGCCGCTTTTCAGTTGTTTAACCGAACCACGGAAGGTGAGGTGGAGGCGGGGCCGGGAAAGCTGCTGGGCATGTCGTCGGTGCACCGCGCGGGAGACATGGAGCTGCATTACGTGGGGCAGGAGAACGAGGTGGTGTGGAAGGGCGAAGTGGGCCTCATAGACCTGGAGGTAAGTGTTCATGTTTCGTGTGTGCTGCGTTAATGTGTGTGTGTGTGCGTGTGTTTTATTGTAAGAAAAATGCCAATAACAAAGCTACCTTCAAAAGGACAAAAGTTATTTATAGTTTTTACTATTTCACACACACGTCCGATCTTGACACTCCCTGCTTGAGACGCTGCAATTTAAATATAGAAAGAATGAGAAACGTTGGAACACACACACAGACACGCACACACACAGTTTTTTTCTTTTATTTCCGGTTTGAATGTAGGGTTGCCAGTAAGGTAGTTTGTAGTAGGTTGTGGTCGTAGCGGGACTCTCACAGATTGTCCACTGAAATTACGTTGCTGGAATGTTTTTGCTCAAGATGAATCCCATTATATTTCATTTGCAGTACTGCCATTAGATAGTTTGTGTACCAATTTCCTATATATTTTATCATCCTGGAAGAAGGAAGTTTAATTCATTAGGTTGTGCAAGATATTTCTCATTTTCTTTTTATCAGTGTCATTATTTTTCAAGGTTGTCTTATCACTAGCTGCTCCTCTTGACACACGGCGTGTTTTGTAGAGAAATGTCTGTGATGAAAGATATTTGAAATGCAACATGTATGTCCCACCTTCTCTTTTTCCTCCTCCTACTACTACTTATATATTTCTCACACCTACTACTCTTACTACTACTACTACTACTACTACTACTACTACTTCTACTACTGCTACTTTTGCTATTGCTGTTGCTGGTGGTGCTGCTCTTAATACTACAACTACTATAAAAAAAATACTATAGCCATTACCACCACCACCACCACCACCAGTTCAAAATTGCACCGTGCACCGCGTAAATTACAACCCCCTAAAGCGATATATAAGTTCACGGTCGAGCGGCGCTCATGAAAGGGAAAGGAAAATGAAGAAAAATACCACTAGGGCGTTCAGTGATCAAATTATATCCATTACACATTTACACGCCATAAGCACCTTTTTTTGGAGGGACGGAGGGGGTGGGGGAGGGGGGGAAGAAGTGTGAGGGGAAGGGGGGAGTGTGAGGGGAAGGGGAATGGGAGGGGCATGAGGGGTGGAGGTACAGCGGAGGTGAGGGTGTCGGAGCACTGAGCAGGGCACCGGTTGAGTGCTGGTGGCGTTGCTGTGGTTTGAGGCGGGGCGTGTTTATTCCCCGTGACAAAGAGCAGTGGCAGCGGCGGCCTTGGGAACCTGTGACCTCTGCTCGGCGTCCGTTCAGCGAGGAAAGGAACGAAATGTATTTTTCCGGATGGCGTTACCTATCCCCTAACCACCCACCCACCCTCACTCTTTACCCTTCCCCCTTCCCTTCCCCTCTGGCGTGCATAGGGGCGCTCCGCTGATGTGTAATTCACCACGGCCTGATCACGAGCTGGGCTCGTCATCGCCACCATGGCAAGGCTTCTTATGGTCGATCTCTGGGTACTGCCAGGACCTCACACACCACAGCCCCCATCCCCCTTGCTCAAGGGGGTACAGTAACCGCTCCTCTGTTAGTGGAAAGATCCCGGGCCTGAGCAGGGTTCGAACCTCCGCCAGCCAGACCATGGAGCATGACAGCGTAGCGCTCTATCACTGAACTACCGGAGCGGTGTGTGTGTGGTTTACTTTCATCATCGCTGATGATTTGTTGTTCAAGTCATCACTGTTTTCTTCATCGTTCTGTTAACGCCCATAATATTTTTCCTCCTCCTCCTCCTCCTTCTCCTACTCTTCCCCTCCTCCTCTTCCATAACAACAAGTAGTTGTAGAAGTAGTAGTAGTAGTAGTGAAATATTAGAGTGCCATTTTTTCCTAAGGCAGTTTTAAATAGATACTGTTCTCTCACCTCGGATGTTGGGCTCATGGGCCGCCGCCACACAAAGATTCTCAGGGAAACTATAACATGCCAACGAGTGGCTGCCAGCCAACACTTTGACGGATGGGGACAATAATAATGATTCATGCTTACCATTCCTTATGCCTGTTAGTAATTTTCCACAAGAGTAATATTTTTTTTTTAATACACTTCATTCTTCTTTGACAACCATTCTACCAAGCTGACCGGCGACAACGACCCATCACTTATTCCAACACTTTATCGACACTACCACCACCACCACCACCGTCACCACCACCTCGCCGCTGATACACTATAAATTACGCACCGCCAAAGCCACCACCTGCCGCACCTATATACCACTCTGTGTGTATTGGGTGGCGAGCCGGGGCGAATATTTATTGGGCGATTTGACGGCAATCACCATATCGTTACTCTACTGACGTCGCTGCTGTGTGGGAGAGAAAAATGGTGTGGCATGAAGCGTGTTTTGCATGAATGTGTCTCGGGGAGTGATTGCGTGGAGTCACCTGTCCTCTGTGTGTGGGTGGGGAGTTACATGTGTCTGTGTGTGTGTGTGTGTGTGTGTGTGTGTGTGTGTGTGTGTGTGTGTGTGTGTGTGTGTGTGTGTGTGTGTGTGTGTGTGTGTGTGTGTAAAATCGAAGTCATGCCTAGAAAATATTATTGCCTCGTATCACGCCCACATTTCATTAGGTAAATGGAAACGTGTTTTATGACGTTTTTTTTTTTCTTATCAGCTGTTAACGCATATATATATATATATATATATATATATATATATATATATATATAGATATATATATATATATATATATATATATATATATATATATATATATATATATATGGTCATTTGCTTGTTAGAGTCAACAGCATTCTCCTTGGTCATTATCATCATCAACACATTCCCATAATATTCTCACCTACGTACACGTCACGCTGATAACCTCGCCTCGTCGTCTTCGCCAGGTGGACTACAGGTTCGCCTTGACGCTGCCGCTCCTCGGGAAGGACTTGAGCTTCACCGCCAAGATCTCCTTCATGCACCTCAGTTTCGAGACAGACGTGTTTCTCCACCAGTCTGAGATCGTCCTGCCCTACTGCAATATTACGGAGCTGGGGTAAGTCAAGAGAGGGGGTGGCTGGGGATGAGGTAGGCGTAGATATCTTTAGAGGTAGCCATCTCTATCTCTCCTTATAAGTCTTCCTCTACTCGTGCTGCTGCAGTAGATCAATCCGTATTTTACTTTCAGTTGCTGGGTGATAAATTTTGAAGCTTTTTTCTGCGTGATCTTGCATACTATTCAAGTGACAGCTTAGTAAGGCAGTTTCAACGTCACTATTGCATTTTCTTCCAAATGCAGTGGAGGAAAATACGCGACTGACGGTAACGTAGTGAAGGCGCTAAAGGCAGAAGTCATAGTTACGTGTCATAATCGAGAATGTTTACTCCTTTGACTTAATATAATTGCATGTGAATGCAGGGGGGGGGGGCTTAACTTTAGCAAAAGTTATATTTCCTCTTTACAAAACAATATGTGGAAAAATATTGCTGATGATATACTGTCCGCCAACGTGTTCCGTAGATTTGCGTTTGTGTCAGAATACACAGAAACTGTACCAGGGGATCGGCGTAGCAACAGGCACATGCACTGACAGACAAAGAGATAGTGAGGTCGAGGGAATTATCAGAGCGTTAGACTATGTTCACGCGCCTGCCGTCTGTCCCTCAGGCCTGTACACTTCAAGGAAAAAGGTGCGGGGCCGCTGGACTCATCGCTCTACAACGCGCTGATCAACCTCCTCCTCGGGGAGCTGGAGGGCCTCGTTACCACTGCCGTTGAGGACGCTGTGTGCGCCTTGCTGGAGGACGCCTTCGCCTCTTCCGGATAACAGTGTTGCGGTGAACTTGTCTCCTTCCTACCCCGGCTGGACTAAGGGGTACTCCTCCCACACCTCGGCATCTCTCGCGTGTGTGTATAGTAGGTACTTTACCTATACTATTATAGGGGGAGCAGTGCCTGTCCGGGAGGTGGGAGTAATAAAGACTTTCAGGGACTTTGCCGTGTAATGAATGCTCATGAAACGATCCCCAAGATGAGAAGCTACTAATTTTGCGCATGATCACACACACGAGGGGAAGATGAAGCTGTGAATAGAGACGTATAGAAAAAGCAAACCAACAAGATATTAAAGGAAATTCATTGTATGCGCACATGTATGTATATATGTATGTGTGTATGGATGGATGCATATGCGTCTGTATGTTTGTATTTGTTTAGAGCAGTATCTGACTTCCTCTACCACTATCTATTTAGTTATCTATCCGTACCCTCTCTAGTTAACTACCTATCTATATATCAACTACATACTTAATCATCTACATACTTATTTTTCTACATTTAATAATTACACTCATATACATTCATTCCCTCTTCCTCTGCCTTGTTGTCCTCTATCTGTCTCTCGGGCTGGCGGTCACTTCATCTACTACTCCTTCCCATCTGCTCATTTACGTATCTCTCCCTTCGTTCGTTAATCAATATCTGCTTGTAGCAATCAGTACATCTATTAACGTATCTAATTTTTGTATTCACCTATCTGTTCCTCTTTCTTTCTTTGTTTATCTGGCCCAGCATCTCAGACCTGGACCCATGCGTAGACGTCTTAATAATATATTCATGTATTAATCTATTCCTTCGCGTGGCACGTGCTTGGTTATTAACGGGCGGTCGGCACCCACCCACACAGCCGTATGTACACGTGGCTTACCTGCCCCTTTCTCCTCCTCCCTTCTTAATGACGTGTGTGTGTGTGTATGTCTGTGTGTGTGTGTGTGTGTGTGTGTGTGTGTGTGTGTGTGTGTGTGTGTGTGTGTGTGTGTACCAGCTGCACAATATATAAATTACTCTCTCTCTCTCTCTCTCTCTCTCTCTCTCTCTCTCTCACTCTCTCTCTCTCTCTCTCTCTCTCTCTCTCTCTCTCTCTCTCTCTCTCTCTCTCTCTCTCTCTCTCTCTCTCTCTCTCTCTCTCTCTCTCTCTCTCTCTCTCTCTCTCTCTCTCTCTCTCTCTCTCCCTCGAGCCCTTGGAGGAATAACGTTATCTCAGCAGTACGCGTCGCCTTTTATAGTGATTAGCTTCAATAACGCTTCTTTTTTTATTCGTCTTTGTTTTCCAGTTTTCTGCTATCCATTAAATACTCGATATTTTTAACACCTGGGAAGGAGAAGCAGGTGGTCGCTCGTTCTTCCTCCTCCTCCTCCACCTTCCCCTCTGCCTCCTCCTCCTTCTCCTCCTCCTCCTCCTCCTCCTCCTCTTCCTTCTCCTCCTCTTTCTCCTTCTCTTCCTCCTCCTCTTATTCGCCCACGCCAACGTTCCCATCACATTATTTTCATTGCTAATCCTGTTTGTCATATTTTGATAACGTTTCAGGAATATGAATTTTAATAGTAATAGTATATATGTAATAGATGTATTCTCTTTTATTTTATTGTCGTTGTCGCTGTTATTTCCCTGATAAAGAGGAACCAGTACAACGAGTTACGGGTGAGTGCGTGTCCAGTTTTAAAGGCTTCATATATAAATGTTTCCGACGGTGCTTCAGTGATTCTCAAACTCTGACGCACACACACACACACACACACACACACACACACACACACACACACCTGCCACCCGGCCACGTTATTCACTTGGGCGTGCTGCAGCTGGTGGGTGGGGGTTAGGGGGTGGGTGCTGCCTCAACGTTACGCCCCATTAATAAGTAACCTTCGCTCTCCACCTCTGCTGCCTATGCTATGGCGCACGGCAAGCTAATGGACGAAGGGATACAGGCTGGCAGGAGAAAGGGAGGGAAGCAGGAAGTAAGAAGGGAGGGAAGGAGGTAAGGGGAATGAGAGACGAAGGTGGTGCTAAACATAGTGGCAGGAGAGGGGAAGGAAGGCAGAATGGAGGAAGAAAGCGAAGGAGGAAGGTGGAATGAGGGGCAGAGGTGATGCGGCAAGGAGGCTGTGAACCCTGGTTGTGATGGGGTAGGGTGAGGTGTGTAGTGGGGTGATGTGGTGATTACATGGGGTGTAGTGCTGTAGTGGGATGATGTGTGGTGGGTGTAATGTTTACAGAAAGGGATGGGGTGGAGTGCGGTGTAGAGGAGTGCTGTATAGTGGGGTGCAGAGTGGCAGTATGGGTTGAAGTGTGATGGGGTGCAGCGGCGTGGGGTGTGATTTTTATTTTTTATTTTTTATTTTTTACAACAAAGGAGGCAGCTCAAGGGCACACAAAAAATAAATAAAAAAAGCCCGCTAATCGCTGCTCCCATAAAAGAATCAGAAGAGGTGGCCAAAAGCAAGGTCAAATTCGGGAGGAGAGGTGTCCTGATACCCTCCTCTTGAAAGAGTTCAAGTCGTAGGCAGGAGGAAATACAAATGAAGGAAGATTGTTCCAGAGTTTACCAGCGTGAGGGACGAAAGAGTGAAGATGCTGGTTAACTCTTGCATAAGGGGTTTGGACAGTATAGGGATGAGCATGAGTAGAAAGTCGTGTGCAGCGGGGCCGTGGGAGGGGGGAGGCATGCAGTTAGCAAGTTCAGAAGAGCAGTCAGCGTGGAAATATCGATAGAAGATAGAAAGAGAGGCAACATCGCGGCGGAATTTAAGAGGTAGAAGACTATCAGTAGGAGGAGGAGAGCTGATGAGACGAAGAGCCTTAGCATTGGGTGTAACAGTGCTGTAGGGTATGATGGGGTGTAACTGTGACGGACGGGAGTGAAGTGTATCGTGGGGTGTAGCAGTGTGGAATTTGGTGAAGTGCAGTAGAATGAAGCTTGGTGTGGTGTGACGGGATTGAATGTGTTATATGGTGTGTCTTGAAGATTTGTGGTGAGGTTTTGGTGCAGACGCGTGATACATGCAGGGGATGTGGCTGAGTAGGGCGGCATGAAGTGTGCCGCAGTGTGGTGGGGAGTGGCTGGGTGGTATGGGGGTGTGTGGCGTGGCAGTGGAGTGGAGTGTTTCGGCGGGTCTTTGGTGTCGTGTAGCAGGATTGGGTTCAAGCGTGGCAGGTTTGGGTGGCCCATGGAGGTTTCTATGTTGTCTATTTTCATGGACTGCCCAGAGCAGTCGCGGCCCGGGGCGGAGCCGGGCGGGGCCAGGCGGAGTAACGGGAGAGAGCAGTCTGCGTCTGTGGTGAGGAAATTCGGAGATCCTGGTAGCTCATTGCTCGGGGGGGTGCATGCTGGTGCGTGATTATGCTGGCTGATTTCCGTCTGTCTGT
>NC_066536.1:137500-172500 GCF_024679095.1 Eriocheir sinensis
TGGGCGGTCATATACTGCCAATACGTGTGTGTGTGTGTGTGTGTGTGTGTGTGTGTGTGTGTGTGTGTGTGTGTGTGTGTGTGTAAGGGACTACTTAACTAACTTATGAACTTAAAAGTTGGATGGTGGTGACTAATTATGAAAGCGGTGATGACGATGGTGATGCTATTGATTATAATGGCAGTAATGATTGTGATGAGGATGAAAATCTTAACCACCTCCTCCTCCTCCTCCTCCTCCATCTATTCCTCCTCCATCTACTCCTCCTTCCTCTCCTCATTTCCATTTTTTCCGCCCTAGCCACTTTGTCCCTCCCTTCACTTCCCTTCCTTTCTCTCCCCTTCCCTACTCCACCTCTCCCTCCCTGCCCTCTGCCCCTGCAGCCAACCAGCCGAGACGGAAGTTGTTTAGTAATGCTGGGAACAGTTTGCCGCCTCTATCGACCGCTACCTTTTTATTATTATTATTGTTGTTGTTATGACTGCGCAGCGTGGGAACGTGACGGGGCGACTCGCAGCGTGCTTGCGGACGGGTCTCAAGTGCGGCAGGGCTATTATAGCGAGGGTGTCTGCTGCTGCTGCTGCTGGAACTGATACAGCTGAGAAGGGCACGAAGGGGAAAGGTAAAGAGTGTAGAAAGAAAATGATGGTTGCGATGAAATCTGATAATGTTTATAGTATTAGTATATGTATTAGTGATAGTATTAGTATTAAGGGCGTGTGTAGCACCGGATTTCTGGCCCGGGCTGCCAGTAGCCTCAGGAAGTGTCGATTACAGGTAAAACTGACCATAGTGTCGTGAAATTGCTATCATCATGCGGAGACCACTAGGCGGGCATAGTAAATATCCCACCCGGGTAACAATAAATAAAAAATCCTAAGATCATTATTATGCTTATATGGGTCCCCAACACACACACACACACACACACACACACACACACACACACACACACACACACACACACACACATAGTCGCTCCAATAGTGTGAGGGAAAAAAAAGGGAAAAAAATATCATCGTCGTCGTAACAAATGTAGCAACCTGACACGAGGAAGGGACACACACACACTCACACACCGCGTACACGACACCTCCGCCTGACATGTGTTGCATTGATTTCACCTTATATGTGGAGAATCGCGGTTCCATAGGTCTGTGTCGGGTGAGTGGCGGCGGCGCGGGCAAAGCTCACCTCGGTGTGGCGGCTTCCTGCATGGGCGGCCAGCGAGCGGGCGGGCGGCGAGAAGAGGGCTGAGGGGCGGCGGGACAGAGGCTGGATCGATATGGGGACAAGTGTGATTATGTGTGTGTGTGTGTGTGTGTGTGTGTGTGTGTGTGTGTGTGTGTGTGTGTGTGTGTGTGTGTGTGTGTGTGTGTGTGTTCTTTTTTCTTATTCCGCTTCTTCTTCGTATAATCATCCCAGGGTCGGCGGGGTCGCTGTTGTGTATGAGCTTTCTCCACTGTTATCTGTTTTGTAATACCGGTTCCCTGATGTGTCTGTCTCATGTCTTCCTTCACACAATGCATCCACTTCTTCCTCGGTCCCCTTCTCTTCCTTCTATTCTCTACTTCCATTCTCATTATTAATACAGCAACACGCATCAAAACAACAACAAAGGACGTCAAAGCAACGAGACGTTCTTAATTAAACAAAACCCATTAGTAGCACACGACCAATTAATACAACTGACCACCAAATTAACACACCTTATCGATACAAATAGATACACACACACCCTTTAACAAAATACCCATGAATACAACAAATTTTCTGAATGGTTAAGTCCAACAAGCCACTAAAACAACCCTGTACGAAGCAGTAAGTAGACTCATCAAAATAGCAAAGTTACTTACAGTTCCAAAAGACAGTACACCCGCTGATACATCAAGAACTATTACGGCAAGGAGACCCATTAACATGATCCTGACCGTGCAACAATGATCCCTTGTTAACCATGGAACAAGATCCATTATCCGTACAAGTGGACCAGGTAATGGGTAATGGAGAACAAGGAGGAGGTGCACCAACACCCTCTTGTCCCCTTCCATCCATCGACCCCCACAAGACACCCTTACCTACAACCCCACCTGAAGGGGAAGGGGAGGGGAGTCGGAGGAGGGGGTTGGGATGGGGTAAGGGAGAGCTCCTGCGTAACCTGCGCTCACCTATAATTATTGGCGTGGCTCTAACAGCCTCTAATTGATTACTGTGTTGTTTATGGTGAGATAATTGTGATCATTACGTCGTCTATTATAAGCCCAGTGGCAGTGATAAAGTTGGCGGGGTGAGATATTGACGGAGGGAGAGAAGAGGGTGAGGGAGAGAGGAGGATGAGGGAGAGGGTATAGTGTACTGGTGGCGAGGAAGTGGGGGAATAGGGAGAAGTGAAAGATTTCGGGAAGGGGCAGCTGAGCGTTAAGGGAGTGCTGGAGCCTAACAAGGGAGTACTTACGAGCAGAGTGAGTGCACGGGGCTCACGGTATATATAAAAAAAGAAAGTAACAATGATAAGGAGCGTTGAAAGAGTCGTGGCGGTGATGATGGTGTTAACACGAATTTTTTGACACGAGATTGTGTTTCAACTATAAGAGTGTGTGTGTGTGTGTGTGTGTGTGTGTGTGTGTGTGTAAGAGAGAGAGAGAGAGAGAGAGAGAGAGAGAGAGAGAGAGAGAATATGGACTGGTGTCTGCGTCACACATGAACACTCGCCTGGTGTAATATTGTCTGCCATTCTGCACGCCGCGGCCCCTCAATAGCGATAGCCTTTTCGGTCTTTTGTCCGGCACCGTCACAGATTTCGGTAATTGCAATGATTAAGGAAACATATGTGTGGGATGGGCGGGGCAGCGCCGCGATCGGCAGCAGCCGAAGGCAGCCTTACAAAATAGATGGGATCCATAATAGACACATAGATACATATATAGATAGATAGATAGATAGATAGATAGACAGATAAAGATAGATAGATATATTGATAGATAAAAAGATAGATAGATAGATAGATAGATAGATAGATAAATACATAGATAGATAGATAGATAGATAGATAGATAGATAGATAGATAGATAGATAAATAGATAGATAGATAGATAGATAAAGATAGATAGAAAGATAAATAGATAGATAGATAGATAGATATATAGATAAAGATAGATAGATAGATAGATAGATAGATAGAAAAATAGATAAATTTAGAGCAGAGAGAGAGAGAGAGAGAGAGAGAGAGAGAGAGAGAGAGAGAGAGAGAGAGAGAGAGAGAGAGAGACTCCCCCATTCTCTCTGAAGCACTACTTCATGCACGTGCTTTGTGTCCATCGTTTCATTAACTCAGGCAGACCGGGGTGGCTCGCCTTGTCAAGCACCTGAGTGTCTGAGGGAGCAGAGGAAGGAATGGGCGACGCACGGCGGCCTGGTGTCTGGAGCACCTCGGATTTGCTTTTGTTGGCCTGAAAGTATTACACGAGGATGATTATTATTATTATTATTATTATTATTATTATTATTATTATTATTATTATTATTATTATTATTATTATTATTATTATTATTATTATTATTATTATTATTATTATTATTATTATTATTATTATTATTATTATTATTATTAGTGAGTGTGTGTGTGTGTGTGTGTGTGTGTGTGTGTGTGTGTGTGTGTGTGTGTGTGTGTGTGTGTGTGTGTGTGTGTGTGTGTGTGTGTGTGAAGTCAAGGAAGGAAAGCAGTAGGAAGTGAACCATGCAGTATTCATTATTGTTATTCCCATTTCTCTTTAGATGTAATGCATGTTTTTTGTTCCTAGGGCACAGGTGAGGAGTTTAATGTACGGAGTTCAGGGTTGAGAATTTCAAGTGTTATGTATTTTACTTCACATCATCATCATCATCATTATCATCATCATCAGTCCTTATTTGTCCACGTCATGACAAAGACTTTTCCGAACGTTCTCCGCCTCTCTCAGTACAATGTTAGTATACTTAATTTTGCTCCGGCGAGGCTTCTAACTCCATCTTTCGATCTGGTTCTCCGTTGGTCCTCACGTGATCACAGAACCTTGAAGTTGTGCCCCGAGTAAGCCCAAGGAGTTACTATACCGAGTGGATGTTAAGGCGAATGCATGTCCAGGGTATTCTAAGCGGGTATGTACTTTAGTCGGGTGTATTTTATTGGCGCCGTAGGTTTTATACATCTCCCCATCCCTCGTGTGTGCTCAGGCCAGAATATGTGTTGAGGCTAAGGATGATGATGATGATGATGATGACGATGATGATGATGACGATGATGATGATGATGAGGAGGAGGAAGAGGAGGAGAAGGAGGAGGAGAAAGAAAAGTTAAAAAGAAGAAACAGGAGAAAGAAAAAGAGGAGTATGAAGATGATGATGAAGATGATAGTGATGATTAGGATACTGATGATGATGATGACGATGATGATGATGATGATGAGGAAGAGGAGGAGGAAGAGGAGGAGGAGGAGGAGAAGGAGGAGAACGACGAGGACGGCGAGGACGAGTAGAACGAAAATGTTGATAATGATGATAAAAAAAGTACGATAACCTCTATGACAATGACGACGATGGTAATAATGTCTGTAATAATAATGCTGGTGGTAGTGATGACTTTTTCACTTCATGCGTATTTGCACTAAAACCAAGACCAAGACCAAGAGATGATCTGATATTCTTGAGCAACAGTACATAACTTTTGGACAATAAGAGAAAAAAGAATGAAAGAAAAAGAGGAAAATAATAGACCCAGACAGAAGAGACACATCAGGGAGTGCCGTTACAAAGGCGAAACTCCCGACCGATTACTACTACTACTACTACTACTGGGATCACAATTCACATGTACATCGTCGTATTCCTCACCTACCTAGGGACACGCCTACGACGCTAAGGTCAATAGTCTTACACATATCGGGCTCCCATTACGACTATTTTCCAAGGCCACAGAGAAGATTAACCAAGTTTTCATGGGTGATTTTTTTTTTCCGTTTAAGATTCAGGAGTCAGGTAAAACCATCACTAGGATCGCAAAACAGTCATTGACAATCCCAGCAATTTACCATTACGACTATTTTTCAAGGCCATTGAGAGGATTAAGCAAGTTTTTATGGCTGACTGTTCCCATTTAAGATGCAGAAGTCGGGTTAAACCACCACTAGGATCGCAAAACAGTCATTGAAAATCCCAGCAACTTACCATTACGACTATTTTTCAAGGCCATTGAGAGGATTAAGCAAGTTTTTATGGCTGACTTTTCCCATTTAAGATGCAGAAGTCGGGTTAAACCACCACTAGGATCGCAGAACAGTCATTGAAAATCCCAGCAACTTACCATTACGACTATTTTTTAAGGCCATTGAGAGGATTAAGCAAGTTTTTTATGGCTGACTTTTCCCATTTAAGATGCAGAAGTCGGGTAACACTATCACTAGGATCACAAAACAATCCATGAAAACCTCAGCTACTTCTATGAGAGTCTTTTCAAACAGGCAAACTGAGGTAGCGATACATTTAGAAATACGCGGGCTTATAAGAGAGCAGTGATTTAGCACGCAGGAAGATGCGCACGACGGTAAGAGAGAAGTGATGTAGCACCCCACACTCTCAAGACGTGTCCTGCATGCATGCTTGTGCGTCTGTGCATGTGTTTATATACAGGTGTGTCGCGTACGATAATAGCTGAGGCCCTATCGCTCATTCTTGACACGCCCGGCGATAAGGGAAAGGTGGTTAAGTTGTGAAATATTAGAAAGGAAGATGATACGAGAGATAACGACGGAGTGTACAGCGGTAAGGAATAATTAATCTGTGGCAGGAGGAGGAGGAAGAGGAGGAGGAGGACAAGGAGGAGGAGAGAGTAGTAGTAGAAGTAGTAGTAGTTGTAGTAGTAGCAGTAGTGAAGATGAGGATGAGGAAGAGGAGGAGAGAAATTGCAGGAGGCGGCGGCGGAGAAGTAAGAGGAGAAGGAGGAGGTATGAAGGAGCAAGTTTGGGCCGTGAGATGCATCCGTAGATAGGTGAGGAAAAAAAATCCCATAGCATTATAAATAAGATATTGCTTGTCATGTCTTCGTTAATGATGTTGTTGGTATGCTACTTTAAGCCTAACGTTTATTTCTTTGTTGTCCTCTTTCTCGGTGTGTGTGTGTGTGTGTGTGTGTGTGTGTGTGTGTGTGTGTGTGTGTGTGTGTGTGTGTGTGTGTGAAATACTGGTGGATAATAGACGATAAAGTAGTGTGTGTGTGTGTGTGTGTGTGTGTGTGTGTGTGTGTGTGTGTGTGTGTGTGTGTGTGTGTGTGTGTGTGTGTGTGTGTGTGTGTGTGTGTGTGTGTGTGTGTGTGTGTGTGTGTGTGTGTGTGTGTGTGTGTGTGTGAAATACTGGTGGATAATAGACGATAAAGTAGTGTGTGTGTGTGTGTGTGTGTGTGTGTGTGTGTGTGTGTGTGTGTGTGTGTGTGTGAAATACTGGTGGATAATAGACGATAAAGTATAACACTGTAAGAACACGAACATAGATGCTATTAAGTCATGAGTCAAGGTGAGATAAACATGTATGCAGGAGGAATAGATTGAAAGGTAGGAAGTTAAAACAAAAATCGACCTGACAAACTAAAAATAAAGAGAAGAAGGACATGCACGACAAATGAGTATAACAAATATAAAAAGGAGGAAGCAACGAAAGACATGCAAAGAAGTGATAATGAAGCTTAAATGAACACTGAAGAAAAAAAAAAGTATGTAGCACAGATAAAAGAAGAGATGGGAAGGAAGGATGAGACAAGTTAAGATGAGGAACTGATTTTAGTGGAGTCAGGAGTGAGAGGAAGACACATGCAGTAATTAGGGACGGATAACAGATAGTGATGAAACTTTAGTGGAGTGAGGAGTGAGAGGAAGACACGTGCAAGAGTTAGAGATGTATGACAGATAGTGAGGAAATATAGATAATGAAAACAAAAGGAGAGTTAATAAGAGCGTGTGACCAGAGGGGAATTGAAGTATTTGGAGCGTAAATAGAAGGTCTGGACAAAAATAAAACTGATTGCAAGTGATTGGAGTAGAAATGTTACACGAAAATAGGTCAGAAGGACGAAATTACAAAAAAGGATACCACAATTATTGGCTAACATGTAAGGGATGACTAAAAAGAAGCCACATTAACACGAATAAAATAAGTATTGGAGATTCGGTATAAATAAAGAGAAGTAAATTAAGTAAAGAGAAGTTGAGTAAATAGAGAAGGATTAAAAAGAAGCCACACTAGCAAAAATCATATAAGTGTTGTATCAGTAAGAATTTAAGGATACGAAATCGATAACAGATCATCTTATTGCCTTTTATAAATCTTTGTAATTCTCAGCAAATATTTATGTTGAAGAAGAGGCGAACCACAGGACGTTTATTTGTATGTATATATATATGTGCGATTGTATCTATGTATGTGTGTGAAGGTATCTATGCATGTGTGTATGTGTATGTATGTATGTATGTGTTTATGTATGTTGAAAGATGCCTCGCTTGTCCCGCGTCTTTCTTTCTCTTCTTCCTTGTCTTTTTTTTTTTTTTTCACCTTCCTTAATTTCGCGCATCTCATGTTACTTATTAATGTCACCGCTATCTTATTTTTCTACTTGTTGTTGTTGTTGTTGTTCTTCCTTTTTTTTTCTTTCTTTCTTTCTCTCTTTCTTTCTTTCTTTCTTTTTTATGCATTTAATTTAGCCATATTGCTTATCCTCCTCCTCCTCCTCTTCCTCTTCTTCCCCCTCCTCCTCTCCTTCCTCTTCCACCACCTCCTCCTTCACCGTCCACGTCACACAGATAACGAACGGATCTCTCCCTCCAAGCACAAGACTTCATGTAATTTATTTTATTTTTTACCCTCGCAGGCTATTAACGATTCCGTGCGCGAGGGAAATACATGTGCTTGTTATCTCTTCCATACTTACATATTGCTTGTTTATTCCAATGTGATTTTCCTTCTCTACAGTGCTTGGATATTAAGGGCTTATACTGCCACCGGTCTTACACAAACACACACACACACACACACACTCTCTCTCTCTCTCTCTCTCTCTCTCTCTCTCTCTCTCTCTCTCTCTCTCTCTCTCTCTCTCTCTCTCTCTCTCTCTCTCTCTCTCTCTCTCTCTCTCTCTCTCTCTCTCTCTCTCTCTCTCTCTCTCTCTCTCTCTCTCTCTCTCTCTCTCTCTCTCTCTCTCTCTCTCTCTCTCTCTTGTTGGAATTATTTCTAGGCGGCACTGACAAGCTATCTATCGAGGAACGCAGACGCAGATAGACTGACAGATAGAAAGATAGATAGACAGATAGGTAGATACAGAGAACGATCCTTTCTCTAATGATTACTATCTCCTTTCCTCCCTCTCTCCCTCCCTTCCTTCTCCCTTCCTTCCTCCCTCAGGCCAGCTACGTATATTAATCTGCCGGTAATTGTGCCTCACGCCCTAACCTGCCTCCAGATTACCGCACCCTCACCTGTGTTTGTAACCCACCCCACCCCCTCCCTCCTCCTCCTCCTCTTCCTCCATCACCTCCCCTTCTCCTCCACCACCACCACCACCACCTTGTCAATTATCACTACCTCTATCTATTAGCCTACCTCCAATCATTTATCTTTTTTTTTATTTGTTGTTTTTTTCTTATTCTTTTTTTTTTTTTTTGTTCAGTCGTTTTTTCTCTTTATCCGGCTAGGTGTCTCTGTCTATCTGCCTGTCTATCTATCTATCTATTTATCTATCAGTCTATCTATCTATCTCTCTCTCTCTATCTGTCTATCTCATTCTGTATATCCTTGTTTCGTTACCATGTCCCCATTCTAAATTTTCGTCTTGGAACACCTTTCTTTCTTTCTTTCTCTCTTTCTTTCTTTCCTTTCTTTCTCCTTTTGTTTGCTTCTTTTATCCTTTCATGTATTTTTCCCTTTTCGTCATCCTCCTGCAGCACCTTCTGGCCCAACCATTCCTACTCCTCTTTTTATTCTTTTCCGTTCCTTTATCACGTCGCCATCCGTCTTCACCTCCTTCCAACACCTCCAACCTTTCCTTCCTTCTTCCCCTGTCTCATTCTCTCCAATATATTCATCTTGTTCTTGCCGTCTCATTCAGCCTTCTCATCTTCCCTTCCCCGATAATGGCAACTCATTAATATTAGTGTCTGTACTCCCACCTTTCTGTTGCCTTCCGTATCTCTTCTTTGTTGTTTTCTTCGCACTTTTCCTGTTTGTGATTTATTTTGCATCTTCAAGCTCCTTCGGGAACGGGACTATAGGCAGGCGAGTCGCGAGTCCAGCACGTGACCAGACCCTTGGAGAATGAGACGAACACCCGCACACACGCACGCCGGGGAGCCTAGTCGTGGCATTAATCAGGTTAAGTGGTGTCATTCCAGCGGGTAATTACGAGCAACGGGTTAACACTGTTCCCGATGGTCCGCTATTACGCTTTGTCACATTTGCTGAACGCTCCGATGCGGTAAATGGCAGCCCTTTACTTTTCTTTATTTCCTTTTGTATTGCATTGTGAGGGACGGGCGAGGGGGGAACCAAGAGAGAGAGAGAGAGAGAGAGAGAGAGAGAGAGAGAGAGAGGGCGGGAAGGAGGGAAAGGGAGAGAGGGAGGGAGGGAAGGAAGGAGGGGTCGGTTACAGTACGATGTCAATAGGATCATATTTCCCGCGTCGTGCGTAATGAATAAGCACTTCCTGTGTGTGTGTGTGTGTGTGTGTGTGTGTGTGTGTGTGTGTGTGTGTGTGTGTGTGTGTGTGTGTGTGTGTGTGTGTGTGTGTGTGTGTGTGTGTGTGTGTGTGTGTGTGTGTGTGTGTGTGTGTGTGTGTGTGTGTGTGTGTGTGTGTGTGTAAGTTGTGTTGTTCACCATAATCACAGTATATCCATTTATTCAGTCTGTATAGAAGAGCTTAGTTTCAAGAATGTATCTAAGTGTTTCTTTTTCTCAGCCATGCGCCATCACGATACCTGATACAGTAATACAATCCTTCGTGTGTTGCTGGAGGGATCAGGCTGGAAAAGAGAATCCTACTACCTCCCAATATTTTCGTTTTCAAAGGTAATAGAAAACAAGAACCCTTGTCTAGTGTGTGTGGGGTAGTGTATGGAGCGGGCGTGGGGTAGTATACGTAGGTGGGGCAGCAGGATGGCTGGCTGTATGGAATGAGTTGTGTGCATGCAGGTGTGCGTGCGTGTGCGTGTGCGTGCATGTGAGAGTGCGTGTGTGTGCGTGCTTTTGCGCGTGTGTGCGTGAGCGAGTGTGTACGTGCCAGCGTTCTCACCCCTATTTTCTTGGCTATTTGTATTCTCACCGGATTGTGTCAAGTTCGTTGTCCTCTATTTTAACTTCACAATATCTATAAAATAATTAATTCCGTATATATATTTTTTTTACAAGATTTTGCTCGGTCAGTAACTTTATTTATTGATTGGTCTGTTTGTAAAGCTGCATTTCCTTATATATATATATATATATATATATATATATATATATATATATATATATATATATATATATATATATATATATATATATATCTATCTATCTATCTATCTATCTATCTATCTATCTATCTATCTATCTATCTATCTCTCTATCTATCTATATATATATATATATATATATATATATATATATATATATATATATATCATATCTCCTTTTATAGCATTACTCACACCATTGGATAACTTATAAAATGAAAATTATGTGTAATTGTAGCACGTAGAAAGCTTGCGGTGAAAGTCTTGAACGAGGAGGTTTGAAACATTATGAAGCTCATATTTAGTTTAGTTTACAAACCATAACATCTTCAAGCTTTTTCTGAGTGGGCTTAGTTGGTTGCCGGCCCCAGCTCGTTAGTGGAGGGACACCATCTATTGTTTCTCCCTAGTCCCGTGTTGCCCACCCGGTGCTTCTCTTGACCGAGGTCGTTAACATTTGGGATCTTTTTGTTTTCTGACATCGTGTGGAAAATCTTCGTCCACGCGGCAATGACTGAAATTTGTCGTGGTAACAGCAGCGGCAGAACTCAAACCTGTGACTGTACGCTTACCTCAGCTGCTACTACTCGTTAACCTCTGGGCTCCGCCTCCGTGTGCTTTTCCCCATCACACACGTGTCAAGACGCTGATTTATATATATATATATATATATATATATATATATATATATATATATATATATATATATATATATATATATATATATATATATATATATATTGCATAACTATATATTCAGTATGTAATCGGCTTTTTGACATCTTTTATCAATTCTACCATGTATTGAATAAGCCCACTCAGAGGAGTCTGTAAGGAGGGAATTGTTCAAAAGTTCAAGATTTATATGGCGGGCGCAGAATTTGGGTACGAGGCCGCCGAAGCTTTCAGTCGCGGAAGTACTACGTCCGGGAAGGTTGAAGAAAACGGATTCACACACACACACACACACACACACACACACACACACACACCCGTACACACTTCCCCCCCCCCCCCCCCCCCCGCCTCACACACACGTAGTACTACTAAGCATTCACCTTAAGATACTTTCTTATGCATGCAACATCCTCTGTCACAAACACACAAACAAACACACAAACAAACACACTTGCATCCTACTGATTTGCATAACACATTTTTATTCACCACCGAACACTTCTCAGTACCTGGAACATTTTGGTTATTCATTTATTCCTAATTTTCTAGTTTATTGATAATGCTTTATGAATTGATTCCAACACCTTTTGTTTTCATGCATTCAGGATTTCGGAACACGTACTTAGACTCTCTCTCTTTCTCTCTCTCTCTTTGTTTCTTTATTTTTACATCTTACATATTGCAATTGAATACATATATGTCAATGATCTCTCTCTCTCTCTCTCTCTCTCTCTCTCTCTCTCTCTCTCTCTCTCTCTCACACACACACACACACACACACATACACACAGACACAGAGCCGCGCCCGCCTCCTCCTCCTCCTCCTGGTGGTGGTGGTGGTGGTGGCGTCATGTCAGGCCAACAATAGTGATGCTACGGGCGAGAGGAACCTGAACTGACACCACACGCTGAACAACCACCGCTCCCCCGCCCCGCCGTCCCCGCTTGTCTCTCTCTCTCTCTCTCTCTCTCTCTCTCTCTCTCGTGCATAAAAGTGGTTGTTTGTTAATTAATTTTCACCTCCGTCTTTGTGTGTGTGTGTGTGTGTGTGTGTGTGTGTGTGTGTGTGTGTTTCCCCCCAGCCCCGAATTCGCTTTAACGGGGTGATAGGAGATAATCTTTCCCTCCCCTCCTCTTCCTCCTCCTCCTCCTCCATCTCTCCTCTCCCTTTTCTCCACCCTACTTGCTCCTCTTTCCTCCCCCTGTCACCCTTGGAGCATCCCTCTCAGGTTTCAATAGCTTTCAAATCCATCTCATAATTTTCAGTTTATTGAAGTCACGCTTGATGGGATTACATTTCGGGTCCTCTCCGTCCCATTAGGTCTCCTCTGAGCGATTGTAAAGGGGACTCCTATCTGTCTGGGATGAGGGACGGAGGGAAAGAGGGATGGCTGGCCGGAGGGAGGCAGAGAAAGGAGGGAAAGGAGGGAAAAAGGTGGCGAGGGAGATAGGTTGTGTCGGGTGGGCGTGGCTGTGTTCTAAGAGCCACTGAGGGTTGGAACTATACGGGGAGTCCACACACACACACACACACATACAGAGGAGCCGCGGGTGTGAATGGTCTTTGTGTGTGTCTGAGGAGGCCTAACTGAAGGGCGTCCCGTGCCGAGGAATGATGCATGACTCAGGGTCGCCGCCTCCTCCGTGAGTCTGTTGTGTAGTGGTGAGGAGCAGGAGGAGAAGGAAGCGAAGGGTATAGCATTGTTGGTGGTGGTGGCGGTGGGGGTGGTGCTCGGAAGGAGGAGGATGTTGTTGTCGTTGTTGCTGTTGCTGTTGTTGTTGTTGTTGTTGTTGTTGTTGTTGTTGTTGTTCTTTTTCTTCTTCTTTTTCTTCTTAGTTTTCTTCTTCTTCTTCTTCTTCTTCTTCTTCTTCTTCTTCTTCTTCTTCTTCTTCTTCTTCTTCTTCTTCTTCTTCTTCTTCTTCTTCTTCTTCTTCTTCTTCTTCTTCTTCTTCTTCTTCTTCTTCTTCTTCTTCTTCTTCTTCTTCTTCTTCTTCTTCTTCTTCTTCTTCGTTTTCTTCTTCTTCTTCTTCTTCTTCTTCTTCTTCTTCTTCTTCTTCTTCTTCCTCTTTTCTTGTCTCATTTCATCTGACATCGCCTTCACAGCACTTCTTGTTTCCTGTTCTCTCCAAGCAAGTCAACAACAGTCACCTTCCCCATATACACACACCCACGTCTTTAGTTATCAGCTGTCCCAACCATTCACTCCCCTTCAAACAGTATATACCATTCCCTCTGCGTTTGTGTCTTTAAACTTAACCCTTTCTTACCATTTACTTCTACTCAAACACCCCCATTCCCTGTTCGTCAGTATCTACAAACTTACCCTTTCCCAACTATTTACTCCACCTAAATAAACATACAAATTCCCTCTGCGCTTGTATCTTCAAACTTACCCTTCCCTTACCATGCTCTTCCCCTCACGCACTCCCTTTCCCTCTCCTCTTGTATCTTCAAACATATATTTCCCAACCATTCACTCCTCACACACTCCCATTCCCTCTCCGTTTGGGTCTTCAAACTTATTCTTTCTCAACTTCACTTCAGAGACCCTAACTTTCTCCTCTCATGCATCTTCAAACTTAACCACTCACCCTTTCCAAACCAATCACTCCCCCTCAAACACTGCCATTCCCTTCCCGGTTGTATCTTTAAACATCCACTCTCCGCTCACAAGATCGCCACATTCTCCTCATCACTAAGCCAATCATGAGAGATTAGACGGCAATCAGTCAGTGAGCAGCTCCGCCCCTTTGCGGGAGACGGGCCGACAACCGCTCGATTGGAGAGTGTTACCAGTAAATCCAGTCCTTTGTCAATACAGCTGCCTCGGGGGAGAGAGAGAGAGAGAGAGAGAGAGAGAGAGAGAGAGAGAGAGAGAGAGATGTGAAGGTAAAACGTGAATGGTTAAAAGGAAGAGAAGTAGGAATCACATCATTTTATTAATGACTTGAGGATAAGGATTGTAAAATTAACGGAAGAAGGAGATTGACAGCGGGAAAGGAGTAGAGATACGGAAAGAGAGAGAGAGAGAGAGAGAGAGAGAGAGAGAGAGAGAGAGAGAGAGAGAGAGAGAGAGCTTACTCGTTTTTCCCCCTTTAATAGTTTGTTGACGTAAATAAGTGAACAGACACATAGCTGTATGAATAAATCTACTAAGCCACCACTATGAATTTGGAGACGTATTTCTTTATCGTATGCTTCTTATATGAACCATTGTCTTTTATTTTAGCCAAAATTCAGTATCCAAAAATTCTGCATCTATTTTTTTTTACTATACTCGTATGTATATTTTTCATTGTGAGTGTTGCACGTTATACGATCCATATATTTCTCTAATCTCTTTGTTTATCTTGCAATAATATCGTAATACATAGCTAGGCTACTAGGTTACTGCATCTGATAAGAACCATCCGTATGGTTTCTCAGAGCATATTACACACACACACACACATACACACACACTCTCACACACATACACACACACTCTCTCACACACACACACACACACACACACACACACACACACACACACACACCTGCATCCGTTCATTACAGAATGCTATGAGAAACAAGAGTCCTCATTTAGTTCAATTAATTGATTTTTTTTTTTTCATCATCCGGGACTGGGCAGGACGGGTTAGCGCCTCTTCCCGCAGTCTTACAAAAAAACTCACTAATGCAGGATAATTATAACCCTCTTCACCCTCATTGGTAGTACAGATGAGACCTTATCGCCGCGGAACAATTGATCAGTATCTTCTACTCGCAGTAACAAGACTTTCTATTTTGTTTCTTTGTATCTCACATTACTCAGTTAAAATGACCGGTGTAATATTTCCAAAATTATATCAAACTCGAAACAAAAGCACACAGCGTCGCAGCTTCTCGCCCCGCTGTCTGGTGGGGATACTGCGTGCCTGTGTGTGTGTGTGTGTGTGTGTGTGTGTCCTGAAATTCCCATTATATCACTTTCAAAGGATAGCATGGGTCGCGATAAACTGCTTATTGGGTCGCCATTCCATAAAAGACAACTGAAGAGCAGACGATGAGAGGCAAACAGCTGTTGTAAGCACTGTCAAAGGGCATCAAAACGGGTAGTAAGGGAAATGAGTCGAGGTAAGAAAAGCTTGAAGAAAAGTGCCTTAAATTTGTAGTATTCATGCTTACGTGTGGAACAATTTCGACGTGTTTCCCCTCGAAGACGGCAATGAGCTAAGTGCATAGCCTAGAAACGTGTGAGCCATTTGGACGGGGACGATCGTAATGTTGATAATGAGGAGGAGAAGAAAGAAGGATATTGCAGGTGATATCAACCATCCATTAGGTTGTTTCTAATACGTATCTTTACTGGTTTCCTGCATAGAGTGGACACTTGGGAAGCGGAGCCAGAAGACATGAAAGAGAAAGAGGTAAATGGTATATGTGAGAATAAAAACGTGAAGATGGTTTACCTTACATTTGATGCACAAATAGAAAAAAATGAATCCTCGTTGCTTTAAACTGAACTATGAAAACAATTTCCTAAGGTCTCAATAAATACCACAGACTCATCCAATAACGAACAGAAAATCAGTTAAAATTAATTGAAAAACTATGATGATTTATTGATTCCTTGCCTTGCATTGTTAATATGTTCGGATAAATGTGTATGCTATTATACTTTTTCTTGTCGTCGTCGAGAGAATTACATAGTGACAAAAAGTCGTTTTGACTTCATAAAATCATCCCCTTGCATCACAGGAAGCAGAGGACACGGTTCCATTGACACTGAGGATTCCATGTTGCGGGGGATCCGACCTCCTCCTCCTCCTCCTCCTTGTCATCCTCCCTGCTCTTCGGCCTCGTCATCCCCTCACGCCCCCTTCACCGTGACCACCGCCCGACGCAGCTGCCGCCCAATAATATTCGCACGACACTGTAATAGCTATTTTATGCTAATGGTTGGCGCCCACACGTGCGCCTGAGGTGGTGGCGACGGCGGTGGTGGAGGAGATGGTGACAGTGGTGACTGAAGGCTGCAGAGCGCTTAACCTCAGACCTTGCTATTATTTCCGATTGGGGTAAAAGGAACCTTGTGTCCTTTAATGCTTCAAAAACTCAATTTCTCCACCTATCAACTCGACATAATCTCCCAAACACCTATCCCCTATTTCTCGATAACACTCAGCTGTCACCTTCTTCAACACTAAATATCCTTGGTCTATCCTTAGCTCAAAATCTCAACTGGAAACTTCACATCTCCTCTCCACATCTCCTCTCTCACTAAATCAGCTTCCTCGAGGTTGGGCGTTCTGTATCGTCTCCGCCAGTTCTTCTCCCCCGCGCAGTTGCTATCCATTTACAGGGCCCTTGTCCGCCCTCGTATGGAGTATGCATCTCACGTGTGGTGGGGCTCCACTCACACAGCTCTTCTGGACAGAGTGGAATCTAACGGCCGTACCATAAGGCAGCCTCCTCGACTATAGAAGCTCTTCGGCCAATTTCTCATACCATAATCTTCGAGCGGCCCTCTCCGCAAGGGAAGGAAAGGTGTTGAGGGTCGAAATTGCTGGAATCTGGCAAGGGGTCGAGATAGGCACATCTTCGTCAGCCCCTTCGCATATTTTAAGGGAAGAGGATGAGGAAGGTTTAGAGGCTGCCTAATGGTACGGCCGTAAGGCTCTTCGTCTCATCAGCTCTCCTCCTCTTACTGATAGCCTTCTACCTTTTAAATTCGCCGCCATGTTGCCTCTCTCTCTCTATCTTCTATCGATATTTTCATGCTCACTGCTCTTCTGAACTTGCTAACTGCATGCCTCCCCCCCCCTCCCGCGGCCCCGCTGCACACGACTTTCTACTCTTGCTCATCCCTACACTATCCAAACCCCTTATGCAAGAGTTAACCAGCATCTTCACTCCTTCATCCCTTACACTGGTAAACTCCGGAACAGCGTTCCTTCGTCTGTATTTCCTCCTACCTATGACTTGTCGTCTTTCAAGAAGAGTGTATCAAGACACCTCTCAACCCAAAATTGACCTCTCTTTTGGCCACTCTACTAATTTCTGTTGTTGGGAACGGCAAGCAGCGGGCTTTTTTTTATATACACTGTTTTGGTTGCCCTTGAGCCGGCTCTTTTGTTGTAAAAAAAATGTATGGCGATGCTTGGAGATGAATGTGGTGGTGGTGGTGATGGTGGTGGTGGTGGAGGATTAGGGAGCCAAGATAGGCGCTGAATGTGGTGTGATGTTAGCGATTGCATGTCATGTCGGTGCTGAAGGAAGCGGATATGTTGGTGGAAGAGATCGTTATTATTGTAGTTATCATTTTCATTATCATAGTATAAATAACATGAGTAACAACCGCAGCAGAAGCAATAAAAGTACATATAAATCCATATAGAGATGACCCCTTTAATTAAGGCCGAGTGCCAGCAGTCGTCACGCTGTGCACCAAGTTGTCTCACCTTCAGTCAGGTTCACTGCAGCAAGTGGTCGCGAGCTTCTCTTTCCCATACTTTCTGCCATCCACTTCCCTTTACGAACCTTTTCTATTCCATCCTCCACGTTGTCGCCAATCTTGCCTCCTTGAACTTTAAAATGTGTTTACTTGCATAGTCTTTCATCGTGTCTACTAACCGTTTGGATTGTCCCCTGCTGTCTTCATATGCTTATAGTTTATTCACGACTCTGGACCCTTCATCCAATATATACCGGAGGTCATACCACCTCAGAACGCTATAGCTTCTGTTTGCTCTTCATATGACTCCTGTTCTCTTCTGCAATTCCTCATTCCTTGCCCCGTGAACCCGCCACGATCCTCATGCATGATTCTTCAGTGTTCATCTCAACTCTCACCCTTCATTTCTCCTGTTCACCCCGTTTCGCTCCCTTATGATAGGGCCGACACTCCTTCGCATATTCATTGAGTGTGTCCACTCAATCTCCCGTTTCTTGATCAGTATTTTCATATCGTGATCAACTTCCCGTCTTCCCTCATTCTATTCTCCACCTCGCTGGCATCCGCTCAGATACCTTTCCTCCTCAACAACTTGAATTAAGTATTCACCTTTTAGTTGATTATATAGTTTTTATCATCAACATACGTTTACTTACTGTTGTCCGTCACCAGTGTTGGTGTATAGATTCAAGGTCGCCAGAAGGACAACCTCATTGATTAGCAATAACGGGTCTCACTTTTTTCAAGATCCGATCTCTGTGTGTGTGCGCCCGCGCGCGCGCGCGCGCACGTGTGTGTGTGTGTGTGTGTGTGTGTGTGTGTGTGTGTGTGTGTGAAATTTATCAAGGTCTACCCACGCGATAGACTCGCAATCGCCAATCGTTACCCTCCCTGAATGAGCTTGGAGGTCACAAGTTACGGTCCTCCAGGTACGGTTGAAGCCTCACACCCACACAAACCCGAGAGGTGGGACACAACCTCTGACTGACACACGGTACCAGTTCACTGCTGGATAGACAGGGGTCACTGATTACAGGAGACTGCATATCCATTTCCACCCCGCCCTGGAATCGAACCCTGGACCTCTCCGTTGTGAGGCGACCGCACTAACCATTGCACCATGAAGCTCCGTGTGTGTGTGTGTGTGTGTGTGTGTGTGTGTGTGTGTGTATTGAACAAACGCATACCCCACCAACAATTGACTCGACAAGTTAATACTTGAACGTCTCTTCGGCACACAATGTGATCAGAAGTATCTACTCTACTTACCTGTTTTGTTGCACAGTTTGCTATGAAATCAACTTATTTTATTTACCGCGCGAGTATAAATTGGACTGCATGATTAATAAGTAAATGAATTAATGAACTAATATGTAAATAGATAAGTGAATAAGAAGTAAATCAATGTATAAAGAAATATGCAGGCGTTGTTCCTTTTGCTTACGTACATTTGTGACTAATATATAAACATGCGTCCAGTCACACAACTCTGGCAGGTGACCGAGCTTTAACGTGGAGATATCAGGTGATCCTCGTGTTTCTTTTTGCAGGCAGCCATCGCACACGACACGGGATGCTCGGCGTGCACCCCCCCTCCCCCCAACCGGGTGAGCCCTTGCCGCCCTCCGTGAGTGTTAGCGTCCAGAGCTGGGCAAGTGCGGTATTTGGTGCGGTAGTGCGGTAGTACCGCATCATACAAAAAAGTACCCCACTACCGCACTACCGCAAAATTTCTGAAAATACCGCAGTACTGCGGACTCCACTAAAAAATCCTGAGGTACTTTTTTGCGGTACTTTGAAAACGATCGAAGACCATTTGCAGCGCGGCATGCTCAGAGAAATGCTTTTTTTTTTTTTTTTTTTACAGTGAATCGGACTCAACCAGTCAATCGGTATCAGTCCTCAGAATCAGTGATTCAATCATTCTGACTTTTCAGTTATTGTTCAAAATCAAATACTAAACAGACAGACTAAACTGCTACACTGCGAGTCTTCTTGAACCCGCGCGGTGCCGGCCATTTCAACCCTGGACCCGTCCGTGGTGCCGGTTTATTTTTTTTATTTTTTTTTATTTTATTTTCTTATTTTTAAGCATGTTTCCTTTGTTTGGATGGCCAGGATAGGCACTGAAGTATTTTTTATTTTGACTACCGCTACCGCAGTACCGCACACCACGTACCACACTGGGAAAGAGAAAAATGGGACCGCACTACCGCAACCGCACTACTCAGGAAAAAGTACCGCACTACCGCAACCGCTCAACTGATTTTTCAGTACTGTGCCCACCTCTGTTAGCGTCCCATTACCTCGCCATCACGGCCACCGGGCGTCGCGGCCTCCTAGCTCCGTGTGCCGTAAATTTCGCCTGATTATGTAACTTTGCCCTTCTTTATTTCCGTCGCGCTCCCCGTTCCTCCACTCCTCCTCTCTCTCTCTCTCTCTCTCTCTCTCTCTCTCTCTCTCTCTCTCTCTCTCTCTCTCTCTCTCTCTCTCTTTGCTGCAGCTGTTCGACAAATGGAGTGCAGAAAATGTCATTACAGCTCCTTTACACTCTGCTACGTCCTCCCTTCCCCCTCCTCTCCCTTCACACCTCCTTCACTTGCCTGCCTCACCCCTCCGCTCCTCGCTTATCCTCGTCTCACGGATACTCTTCTTTCTCTTTCGCTCCCAATCCTATACTAATCCTCACCTGTGCACCTTGTCTCGCTTTTCACTCTCTTTCGTATCCTTTTCAACGACACCTATATAATTTTCCCTCACTTCATCACTTCCCTCACCATCATTGCATCCACTACTTCCTCTTTTCTTCCCTTACAGCTGCATACGTATTCTTCTTAACCCCATTTTTCACCTCTACAACATTTTCAGCATTCTTTCTCATACTCTGGGACGCTGTCTTCAAGTAGTGATGCTGTACATCCTTTCCAAGCTCCCAGTTCTCAAATAATCTCCTCTTGACACTTTCAAAACATTACCCCCTCCAATTTCCACCTAATTTAAACCCATACACGGTCTCCTTCACATGCTGAGGCACCCCTGTACTCTCTCCCCTCCATTGGTACACAGACACATACAGACACACACAGACACGCCCACTACTAACCCACTCATATCTCTCTCTGTATCATTTTTCTTCGTCATTCTCTCTTCTTCACTCCTCTCCTCCTCCTCTGAGCCAATGGATAAGATTATATTATAGTGTTTGTTGACGATTAGGGAGTCGGTCGGTAAATATTGACCAATTTGCACCCTCTGAAGAGGAGGAGAGGAGGGCGAGGAGGGAAGGGGTGAGAGGGAAGGGGGGCCAGAGTGATGAGGCAATTAAAGAGGATGGCGATGTTATTGATAGTGAGAGTGACCGATCGCTGGACACACACTATTTGCACCCATACATCACTACCGCATAGGAGAGAGAGAGAGAGAGAGAGAGAGAGATGATAATAATGACGTAAATACTGAGCGTAGTAGGTTGTGTGTGTGTGTGTGTGTGTGTGTGTGTGTGTGTGTGAGAGAGAGAGAGAGAGAGAGAGAGAGAGAGAGAGAGAGAGAGAAGGTTAGATGTCTTTTTTAGTTTATCATCAGTATTTGCTTTTATTTTCTGTATCTCTCTCTCTCTCTCTCTCTCTCTCTCTCTCTCTCTCTCTCTCTCTCTCTCTGTTCATCGTAAACGGAGGGAAAAACGAAGATTGTTGAATTCGAGCGAAGGCAAGAGGAAGCCGCCATGAATAGCCAATGAATAGAATTTGTGTCATGTCACGCTCGTAATTGGTCAAAAGTAATAGGTTAGGGGAGCGAGAGGGGGTTGGGGTGGGGCTCCGGGGGGCGGCGAGTCTCTTGTCGCCCCATTGGTCATGCCTCTGTTTTACCAATGAAATGGGTGAGGAATGAATGTTTCCCTCCTCCTCCCCCTCCTCCTACCCCTCCTCCGCCTCCTCCGTTAGCGACGCACACCAGGTGGCCACGGAGCTTCGCCATCGCCGGTACTTTAAAAATCGTTTCGTTGCGCATTTAGGATTACAATGTTGGTTCGTGTGGGTTTGTTGTTCGTGACTCTGCTACCATGCTGCCATCCACGATGTCACCGCCGCCGCTGCCTCAGCCAGACACACGCCACCGTGAGCCGTCCAGCCCCGTGCAGGGACGCGCCCATGACCCTCCAGCGCCATGAATGAGAATTAAAGTGGCCGGGAGGGACGGTTGCCCAGATTATACATATAAAACGCTCCGTGGCGGTGGTGGGCTCGCCTAAAACGGGGCCCAGTCAATAATGAAAGTCATAAATAAGGCGGCGGACAACAGCGCTCTGATGCTGCGGAAAATTGCCTTGATCGGCGGGCACAGGCAGGCCGAGGGACCAATGGCGGCCGCTCTTGTGCCGACTATGCGACCAGTGACAACAGCCCGCGGCGTCCCGAGCCCTGCCAATAAGCGGCGCTGCTCACACCGCCGACCCATTGTTATATTCTTTCTTGAGCGTGATGTGAAGGCTATTGAGGAGAAAAACGGGCCATTTTATATATATATATATATATATATATATATATATAGAGAGAGAGAGAGAGAGAGAGAGAGAGAGAGAGAGAGAGAGAGAGAGAGAGAGAGAGAGAGAGAGAGAGAGAGAGAGAATGTCATGAATACTCCAATACACACACACACACACACACACACACACACACACACACACACATCAGCACCACCACAACCACCACCATCGCCGCCGCTACAAGGCTGCTGCTGCTGGTGCTGGTTCAGGCTGCGAAGACGGACGAAGGAATATAAAAAATGCAGTGTTCGCGTTTCAATGGGTATCGGCGGGCCCGGGCGTGGAGAATGGCCCGGCTTTCCCAGTGTGTGCGGGGCTCGAGCGTGACGTGGGCCGCGCGGGTAATGAAATTTTTGTGACAATTCACGAGAGGGATTCCATTCAATAATGAAATATTTCGTTCCACCTTGAAAATGGATTTATAGTAGCAATTAATGAGACGATGGTTCAGCGTGCGCAGGAGTACAGGGGTAGGCTGCGTACGTTCAGGAAGGGTACACACACACACACACACACACACACACACACACAAAAAAAAAAAAAAAAAAAAAACGAGAGAGAGAGAGAGAGAGAGAATGACAGACAGACAGACAGGTAAACAGACAGACAGACAGATAGGCAGACACACAAAAATAACAATATATTTATAATTATCGTGTAATTAATCTATTCTATCTGGTATTTCTCGGACACAAATGTGAGCCTATAGTGTCCTTCGTCGGCCTATATGAGATGCAATAAAGAAACACATCACTTCTCAAACTTATCGGCGCCTCATCATGCGGTTGTTTGGGAAGACGCTCGTATAAAATTATTAGCATTTTCATGGGCTGATTTATATCCGTAGAGTAGTGGAGTAGTGACATAAAGAGATTAAATGAGAACGGAGACCACTTTTCAGACCCAAATATAGACAAAAAAGAAGAAGACAACTTAAAATCTTAAAACCACACACACACACACACACACACACACACACACACACACACCCCTTGTGAGACAAAAAAAAAATAACGAAGAAAAATACCAAAAGAAAACAAGTCAACGAAAAAACATCTAAAAAAATGTTAAAAAGCTCCAAAACCAGAAAAGGCAGGGATTTTTTTTTTTTTTTAGGGCCCAGCCAGCCAGCCCCGAGAACAGGACGTCAGGAATGTGCACGATGGGTTAAGGGGTCATAAACAATAATCCTGCGCCGTGGACGAAAATAAATAGCCACGATAACCCATCTGACTCCCTTGTGACTTTATAGCTTGTGTTAATGAGAATCCGAAATGTTGGGAAGAAAGGATCCAGGTGTTAGTCTCCTGCCTGCAGTGTAAGGTGATAGAAAAAGGGAGACAAAGAAAGATCGTTATATGGGTGATAATACGGTCGTGTAGGTATTTAATTGACTTGTTTATTTCGTTGTCTGTATATATAAGCCTCTGTAGCGGCGTGGAGCAAGGGGGTCAGGTATGGATGGATGCTGATATGGGCGTGTAGGTCTTCTTATCGGCTCATTTATCTTATATTTCGTCGTTTCATTCTATGGGTCCCAACCGGCTTGTAGTACAGGAAGTGTAATTATGGGCTTGATATTGACGATAAGGCTCACAGGTTCATTAGGACGACAGCGAATGAAAGAACTGTTTCCGCACAAAGAGGAAGTTCGATTGATGGATGGATGGATGGATAGATGTGTCTCCTGCATCAAGAATGTGCGCAGCGTCGAGAAATGTGTCTTATGTGAATGTATGAAGTGTTTGTTATGTGACGGTCGAAGCAACACTCAGGATGATGTGTTTTAAATATTCGGTAAAGGTGATAAATAAAAGTTAAAGAATGAGAATACCAGCCACTTAAAGAACGCCACATAAAGTCTCCAGGTGAAGTGAAATAGAGATAGGTTTGGTAAAGTGTGTGGCAACAAAAATCGGACTCGGAGCAAGGTGATCCATAATTAGGTTGGCAATGGTCATATGAAGAAATTATAAAGCCACAAAGTTTCCAGATGAAGAGAAATATAGATAAGTTAGGTATAGCGTATGGCGACAAAGACCAGACTCAGAACAAGGTGATTTATATGTAGGCCACGGTAATATAAAGAAAAAACAGACACGGGGAACTAAACTAAAGAAAAAGGTCGATATACGGCTGACCTCACATGAGCTTTTCTGGTGAAGTAAAGTGTAGAGAAGACAAGCTGCATGCGTACCTTGCTGGCAACATACACGAGGCCCAGGAAGAAGCATTGTAGGTGTTAGCGAAGAAGAAAAAGAAAAATAGGTACAAGGGAGTGTGTTAACAAAATAATAGGATCTCTCGTTAAGTAACATGTTGACAAGTTACGTGAAGGGTTAGCGACAGAGAACATGACCTGCGATAATGTGTTCGAGGTAATGGTGGAGGCTACATGAAGAACGGAGGATGTTGACCAATAAATTTAAGAGAGGGACAATCGCGCGTCCTCCATTCTTGGTGTGAGGGAATTATTAAGGCTGAAGAGGCGCGGCGGCGAGGGACAACAGGTGAGTGGAGCGATACACACGTTCGGCCAGGTGTTGTACAAGGAGCCGACACGTGTTGTCCAGTTTGTTCCTCGCCTCAAGATGCAATGAATAGGGCAAAGATAAGGCTGACATTAGTGTATGTACAACGTGTTACATCTCTCTCTCTCTCTCTCTCTCTCTCTCTCTCTCTCTCTCTCTCTCTCTCTCTCTCTCTCTCTCTCTCTCTCTCTCTCCACTACATCTCCCCCTCGCCCCCCACACAGGCCATCAGTCCCCGTCTTCAAAGTGAAACACGACGCAACGAGGGACTGAATGAGAGAAATAAGGAGGAAGGAGGAGGAGGAGCAGGAGAAGGGAGAGGGGAGGAGGGGGAG
The DNA here is from genome assembly GCF_024679095.1 of Eriocheir sinensis. Lineage (NCBI taxonomy): Eukaryota > Metazoa > Arthropoda > Malacostraca > Decapoda > Varunidae > Eriocheir > Eriocheir sinensis. The sequence continues at coordinate 162,531 of NC_066536.1, forward strand.
GAGGAAGGAGGGGGCAGAGAGGGGATCAGTACACGGTAAACATAGTGGGGTTCATTGGCTGGGGCGAGCAATATCTTGTCTGTAAAATTCATTAGGTATAATTCAATCGTGCGTGCTCGTCCCTTGGTGGCGGGCGACAAACGTGCTCTGGCGGCCTGAAAGGAGAACTATATGTCAGACTAACGAGGCTGTCCGGGCTGTTAGGCCATCAGGGTTGTTAAGGTGCTTGTTTACATAATTAAGTTTGTTCAGTTGCGCTGCCGTCTCTTCCTGTGTGTGTGTGAGTGTGTGTGTGTGTGTGTGTGTGTGTGTGTGTGTGTGTGTGTGTGTGTGTGTGTGAGTGTGTGTGAGTGTGTGTGTGTGTGTGTGTGTGTGTGTGTGTGTGTGTGTGTGTGTGTGTGTGTGTGTGTGTGTGTGTCTTTATGTGTGTATTTAAGACTCAAAACTACATGATCATTTTCTCAAGCATGAACAAATATTTTCGTTCGTATAGTCATATTTTTTCCTAATTCCTCTTCCCTCAGTCAGGAATTTTGTAATCGGTTAAATAGTCAGTCTGCTTCCTGTTACGCTTCCTCCTCCTACTCTTCCTCCCGCTCCTCTTCCTCTTCCTCCTTTTCCACCACGTCCTCCTTCTCCTAATCTTCCCATTCCTCCTTTTTTTCTGTCTCCTCTTTTTTCTCCTCCTCTTTCTTCTCTTTCTCCTCCTCCTCCTCCTCCGAGGTACTCTCACACTTCAAGGACGAGACGAAAACGAGAGGAAAAAATGCAAAAAAGTAAAAAATAAAAAAAAAGGTTGTCATGGGATTTGTGATTTTGGTGGATTGCTTTTAAATATTAACACTAACTTCTCGCATATTAAAACCCGATGAAGCGCCTCATTGAAAAACAACAAAGAGTATACATTTCCTGTCGAAGCATCTGTGGACTTAACGACGGATCATAAAGCAAGATTAATAGCCCATACACTCACTAGTTTCCTCCCCGATTTTTTTTTTTTTTTTTTTTTTATCTCCCCCGACATCGCCGTAGAGTGATTTTATCGTTCAGTAAATTGTTGTTCCTCTTTTTTTTTTTTGTACTGCCTTGTTCCTCTCCCTGTTCCCGCCCTCCCGTTCCCTTTTTTGCTCCCTTCCCTAACTCCTTTCCCTCCCTCCCCTCCCTTCCCCTCCTCTCCTCTCGCTTCCCTCTCCGATCATTTTCCCTCCTTCCTTTGCCTCTCTTTACCCTCCTTCCTTTCTCTCCCTTTCTCTTCTGCTTGTCTTTACTTTCCTTCCTTTCTCTCCCTTTCTCTTCCCTCTCTCCTCTGCTTGTCTTTACCTTCCTTCCTTTCTCTCCCTTTCTCTTCCCTCCCTGTCTGTCTTCTCCCCTCTCCCTCCCCTTTATTTTCCCTCTCTTCTCAGTTTGTCTTGATCCTTCGTTCTCTTCCTAATCTTTTCCCTTTCTCCTTTATCTCCCTTTATACCCCACTTTCTCTTTTCCCTTTCCCTGTCTTCTCTTCCCCTTCCTTTTCCGTCTTTTTTCAATGTCCTTCCTTCTCTCTTGCACCTCACCTCCTTGCTACCGCTAACGAATGAGGGGGAGTGTTAAGCAACGAGGGGTGACTGGCGGTAGTTGAGGAGGTAAAAAAAAGAAGGAACACTGAATAGGCGTGGCTCAGGAAGGGCACGTATGAGAAAAAGGAGCGATGACGGATGGCTAGAGGATGTTAAAGAGAAGTGTTTGGTATTGAATAGGCGTGGCGTGAGAGGAGGAATAGGAAGGCGCAGTGGACAGGTATGGCAGAAAGATGTATGTGCGAGGAGACGTGAGATCTGGGAGGCAGGAACGGAAGTAAGGACAGTGGCGGCTCATTAAAAAACGGAGAACACTGGCGAGGGAAGTTAAGGGGCTATTACACTGGGCAAATTTTTCGTGGTTCTTCCGTCAAACCACGATTTCCGCTGGCGTGGTTCTCATATGTCCGTGGTTTTCTGACGTGTCCACAATCTTCCCAAGCTACGTTAGATTTCACCGAAGGACGACGGTATTACTTACCATCAGCAGCAGCAACAATAACAAAAAACAAATGAGTACCAAGCTAGCGGAAATCGTGGTTTGACTGAAGATCCACGGAAAATTTGCCCAGTGTTATAGCCCCTTAATTACTCGGGCGGGATTCACCGACGTTTTCGTCTCTCACAGCAACAATTTTTAGAGCCAAAACGGAGATTCATCGGGTGTAAGTGTATTTTTCACGTTCATGGTACAAAGACTTTGACAAACTGCCACTGGGGTTGCAAAACTACCCAATGGAAATGCCCATGCACAACTCTTACGAAAAACTTGCCAATGAGTGTGCTTGGGCGCCGAAACGATTAAAGAATGTGGCCTTTATGATTTGGGAAACAAGGCCATGCAGATGGGAGGCAGGTGTTAGCCGAGGGATGCTGATGTATTTCCAGAAACTGAGAGACAAATATCCTTAATGAAGCTGTCGTTAATTGTCGGCAGAAACCTGTTTTTTTAGGCCGGGCAGCCGGGCAGGTGGTAATATGTAGTAGCAGGGGAGGGTGAGAGAGAAGGAAGCCTCGCGGTGGTGGGAGTGGTACAGGCGAAGATGAGAGCGTGGTGGCCAGCAGCAGGTGTGTGTGTGTGTGTGTGTAATTCACCACGGCCTGATCACGTGTTGGACTCGCAATCGCCAGCAGGTACCCTCCCGACATGAGCAAGTGCTCTTTATAGTTGATCTCTGGGTACTGCCAGGACCTCACACACCAGACACCCCATCCTTTTTGCTTAAGGGGGACAGTAACCACATTTAGTCAACAGAAAGAATCCGGCCTGAGCGGGCTCGAACCGCCGGCCTGTTAGACCGTGAAGCCTGACAGCGCAACGCTTTACCAGTTTCGCCACGAAGTGGTGTGTGTATGTGTGTGTGTGTGTGTGTGTGTGTGTGTGTGTGGCCGGGGGTATCAAAAGAGGCCGGTGGACGTAATGTCTTTATTAATGTCCTTATTAGTGACATGGTTTTCATTTAAAATAGACAATAAAAGCAGGAGGAAATATATATTTTTTTTACAGAGGAAGCTGCTCAAAGGCTTAAATAAACAGGAAACAAAAATTCCAGTAATGGCGCTACTTCCGTTAACAGTGTTCAGAGGAAGAGTCCGAAATAGAGAGGCCAGAGTCATTTGTAGAGGTGACTTGATGCTCCCCTCTTGAAAAATGTCAAGTCATAGGCAGGAGGGAATACAGCCGAAGGAAGACTGCTCCAGAGTTTTTTCAGCGAAAGGAATGAAAGAATGGAGATGCTGGTTAACATTTGCCTAAGGGGTTTGGATAACATAGGGATGAGCAGGAGTAGAAAGTCTTGTGCACGGGGGCCGCGAGAGGATTAGAGAGCAAGTTCAGAAAAGCAGTCAGCATGATAATTTCGATAAAAAACAGAAAGAGATGCAACACCGCGGTGAAATTAAAGAGGTAGAAGACTGTCAGTAAGAGAAGTGGAGTTAATGAAACGAAGAGCCTTTAATCTGTCCAAAAGGACTGTGTGTGTGGAGCCCCCCCGCACACATGCTTGAGATGCATAGTTACTCCATACGAGGGCGGACAAAATATATGGACGGCATCGGGAAGGAAAAAAATGGTGACGATACAGTACGTCGAGAAAGCTGCTTTAGCAAGAGATGATATACAGTATGAAGTTTCCAGTTAAGATTTTGAGTAAAGGAAAGCCCATATCTTTTTATTTTTTTATTTGTGGAAGAAAAGGGCAGCTGAGGGATATCGAAGAATAGGTGTTTGGAAGACTGTATCGATTTGGCAGATGGAGAAATTGAGCTTTTTTGGCAATGAAGGACACGAAGTTCCTTTTGTCCCATTCAGAAATGATAGAAGGGTCAGAGGTTAAGCTCTCTGTAGCGTTCAGCCTTGAGTCCTGTACTTCCTGTTGAGATCTTCTGTTAAAAGATGTTGAGTAATATACGTAAAATAGTGTCATCAGCGTAAGAGTGGATATAACAGTTAGTTTTGGAGAGATCGTTAATGAACAACAAATAGAGAGTAGGCGATAGAACAGAGCCTTGCGGAACACCACTATTAATAGGCGGAACAGAGCCACTCATTTACGAAGTGCGTGTCCTCCCCGACCTTCCTTACCTTACACTAAACACTTGATCAACTCCGCCAGAAGACTCGCGTACTTTCGGGCGAAGTTGTTGTTTCTCTGTCCCCGACCTTCCTTACCTTACACTAAACACTTGATCAACTCCGCCAGAAGACTCGCGTACTTTCGGGCGAAGTTGTTGTTTCTCTGTCCCCGACCTTCCTTACCTTACACTAAACACTTGATCAACTCCGCCAGAAGACTCGCGTACTTTCGGGCGAAGTTGTTGTTTCTCTGTCCCCGACCTTCCTTACCTTACACTAGACACTTGATCAACTCCGCCATGGCACAAGCCTCTCGTTGTTGTTGTTGTTTTTCTGGTTACTCGCCGCCGGCTCTCTTCATTTTAATTGTGAACTCCTGCAGAACGTGAACATGATACGGGGATAAATGAGCATTCTGAATAAGCTGTTACGGAAAAAAAAAACAAGGTAAATAGAGCCAGATAAATACACACACTCACACACACACACACACACACACACACACACACACACACACACACACACACACACATAATACTCTCACCTCTCACTCTCTATCTACCTCTCTATCTCTTAACTCGATAATGCTTCTAACTCTTTCACATTCTCCTCTTACTCCCTATCTTACACATCCTCACCCTAACAAACTCCCTTCACCCTCAACACCCCTTTCCTCACTCACCTCTTCCTCCCCTACCGTCCCCGTTCTCATCGTCACCCCTTTCCTGCACCCCTTCATTAGGCAGCCCAGCCCCGCTTGCTTCAGTGGCAGGGTGTCACGGGGAGGGGCGGAGGGGCAGTTAACGCATAAGTACTGACGCCCAAGGGAGCTTCATGTCTTGCTTGAGAGGGACGGAGGCGGTGATGGAGGGCTGACGGACGGGGAGGACGGGAATTAAGGGGACTGGTGCAAGAGAAAGGGAGACGGAAGGTGAAAAAAGATGGGGTAGCTGGAAATAGGAATCGGGGCAAGAATGGGAGGTTCAGAAGACGGGGAATAAATGTGCCGGGTGGAAGAAGAGTAAGGAAGGGACTGGTTCGAGAGATGGAGGAGAAGAAAAGTACAACGATGAGAACAAAGAGGGAAAGAAGCTAAGCACTATAGTAATTACCTAATAGCAGTTCTCCAGTAATGGTATTGTTAACAGTGATGCGTTCAACATGTTATCTTCGCTTCCTGGAATAAAGTGAGGACGAGACTGATAGCCAAATGTCACTTAGCGTCTGGCAGGGCTGCTAACAAGGTAATCACTACTCTCTTTTACCTGTGAGTTACAAGTTACGCAGCTCATTCTCTCACCCACACCTGGAGCCGCCGCTAAGTGTTTAAAAAAAATTGATGATACTGCTAGGTTCTCCTTTTTTGTCATAAAATTATAGTCATTGTTTTGAGTGTAGAGATTATGTGTTAATATAGCTGACATAGATAACGGGAAGATTTTTGTATTTTTTGAACGTTTCTCATTATTCTGTTAAGAGTTTTTATTTTATTTTTTGCTTCTAACGAAATTATAGGCATTGTTTTGTGCAGTCATTTTATATTGTGATAAACCATATTGAGATAGCTAATTGGAACCTTCTTTGACAGAATAATGTTCACAAATTTAATAGTTTGAGTCCATTAGAGTGGCTGGACTCACCTGGATGACTGCCTGAACGCTTACCTTCCATCACTGAATATCTTGCCTCCCTGAAACCACTTCTTAAACAACAGCCACCTCCACCACACCACCTCCACCATACCACCTCCACCACACCAGCTCCACCACACAACCTCCACCATAGCAGCTCCACCACACCACCTCCACCATACAAGCTCCACCACACCACCTCCACCACACCGCAGACCTGTACCTACCCACTCCCCTCATCCCCTTTCCTATCAGACTCTACTCCCTCCCTTACTTTACATCCCTTATACTTTCTCCCCATCTTGTGGCAGTATATACTCCCCATCAGTCCACCACCTCCACAGACCTTAATTTACCGACTCCCCTCACCTCCCTTCCTATCGTAGATCGTGCCGTTTACATTTTTGGGCCATTTCTTCCTTCCTATCTTGTCTATAGTAGTGTGCAGTCTTCATTAGTTTACTGCCTCCACAAACCTTTATTTTTATCTCCTACCATGCAATCCTCCTACCCATACCATACATCCCTTCCTCCTTCTCCATCTTGCAGTAGTCTTTCTTCAAACTCAATCGCATCCTCTATATTATCCCTTTCCTGCAATCCTCCTACCCATACCATACATCCCTTCCTCCTTCTCCATCTTGCAGTAGTCTTTCTTCAAACTCAATCGCATCCTCTATATTATCCCTTTCCTGCTAGCTTAATTCGAACCTTTTCCTGTCAGTCTCCTCTCGCAGCCTTCTTACATACACTAATTCCACTCCGACCACCGCCACCACCACCACTACCGCTGCCGCCGACACACCTCTACCACACCTCTACCTCCTTCAGCCCCGTCGCAGCCGCCACAATTACCCGTCGCCTCCTCCCAATCGCTGTCACCGTCGGCCTGTAATTTCCAAGACGGACACAAGGGGGGGAGGCGGTCAGCGGCCCCGTGGGTGTTATGCGTCTTCTATTAGAGTGCGGGCGCCGGGGTTATTTTCCTATTAGTGTCACGGTGAGGGGAAGGAGGGATTTGCTCTCCTATGTATGCGGGTCATGATTTTGCTCGTGTTCTCTTCCCTCTTTTCTCTTTTTCTTTCTTTTCTCTCTCTCTCTCTCTCTCTCTCTCTCTCTCTCTCTCTCTCTCTCTCTCTCTCTCTCTCTCTCTCTCTCTCTCTCTCTCTCTCTCTCTCTCTCTCTCTCTCTCTCTCTCTCTCTCTCTCTCTCTCTCTCTCTCTCTCTCTCGTACTACGTTAGATATAAACTATTACTCTTACAGATGGAGGAGGAGGAGGACAAGGAAGATGAAGGTATAAGAAGGAAGAAGAATAGGAAAAAGAGGAGGAGGAGGAGGAGGAGGAGGAGGAGGAGGAGGACTCTTTCGGTAATAATCTTTACATAAGCACTCGCCAGGAGATACTCGTCACTTAGATAACAGTGTAGAGTAGAAAAGAGGGAAGTTGAATGAGGTGAGGGTGAATAGGTGGTAATGGAAGAGGAGGAGAAAGAGGAGGAAGAGGAGGAGGAGACAGAAGGAGAAAAACACGGACAGAAAATTCAAGTCCAAGAAATATATAATCGTCAGGACTTGATTGAAAATGAAGAAAACTAAAAAAAAAAAAAATTCTCGAGAAGGAAGGAAAAGGAGAGGAAATAAAAGTTACAATCAGGGAGGAGGATAGAGAATAAGAGCAGAAGAAAACAAAAAAAAACATATATTCTCGAGAAGGAGGATGAAAAGGAAGGAATAAGAGCAGAAGAAAACAAAAAAAAAACATATATTCTCGAGAAGGAGGATGAAAAGGAAGGAAGAGGAGAGGAAATAAAAGTTACAATCAGGGAGGAGGATGGAGAATAAGAGCAGAAGAAAACAAAACCATATATTCTCGAGAAGGAGGATGAAAAGGAAGGAAGAGGAGAGGAAATAAAAGTTACAATCAGGGAGGAGGATAGAGAATAAGAGCAGAAGAAAACAAAAAAAAACATATATTCTCGAGAAGGAGGATGAAAAGGAAGGAAGAGGAGAGGAAATAAAAGTTACAATCAGGGAGGAGGATAGAGAATAAGAGCAGAAGAAAACAAAAAAAAACATATATTCTCGAGAAGGAGGATGAAAAGGAAGGAAGAGGAGAGGAAATAAAAGTTACAATCAGGGAGGAGGATAGAGAATAAGAGCAGAAGATAGGAAGAAGTTAGGAGATGGCGCTGGGAGATACCACTCGCCACCCTGCATTAATTTAAACACTGCTATGGTGGACGCCTACTTCCGCTCGTTAAGTAGAGGAGCAAACGGCAGCGAGAGGAAAACGAGCAAGTCACGTGAAAAAGGAACAAAAAAATAAAGGAAATTAGACAGTCATCACTTAAAATCTCTCTCCCTTGTCTCAAATGGGATGACTCGTGTGTATTATTTGCCAGTAAGTTAATCTGTCAGTTCTCATTTCTCGTGTAATACAAAGATCAGTGTTGATATGCTTTTCATCCTCCTCTTCGCAGCGTTTCTGATTTCTTTGTACCATCTAGACCATCGAAGTACTCCTCAGGCCTTATTTTTGCTTAGCGTTGCAGCCAGAGAAGTGTCATTGAGCCCATTTCCAGTGATCTTTTTTCCCCAATCTGTCAGTTCTCATATCTCGTGTAATACAAAAATTAGTGTTATGCTTTTCGTCCTCTTCTTCACACCGTTTCTGATTTCTTTGTACCATCTAGACCATCGAAGAATTCCTCAGTCCTTATTTTTGATTAGCGTTTCAACCAGAGATCTGTCGTTGGTCCAAGTTCCAGAGATGTTTTTACCCCAAGAGTTGTTCGTTTCTTCGATTTTCTCCGTTTAAAATGTGTAGTACAGCGGTAACAATAAATTTTAATCAACTCTCCTTCCATCCTTCTCTCTCGTGTGTATCTAACTGAATGTCACCATTTTTCATCGACTTTCCCATCGTGTGATCCTATCAGTGAGCCAGGTCTTATTACGTCCACTATCAATCCTCTATTTGCCTCCCTCATCCTTCATGCTCTGAGTGCGATACTGACTTTGTAATGTGTATTTGCAGCCCCCCTCCCTCACACACACAGATAGATAGATAGATAGATAGGTAGTTTATTGACCACAGACAGAAATACACACACACACACACACACACACACACACACACACACACACACACATAAACGCACACAATAGCTGGTGTTTTTTCGTAGCTTCTTTTCGTTACTATCAAGCCATCTCTTCTTGGTGGGTGTTTACTCTCTCTAATTCCTCCTCCTCCTCCTCCTCCTCCTCTCTCTTTCTCCTCTATTCCATCGTCAATATCATCACCACCATCATCATTGTCATCATCACCATTACCGTCTCCAATAGTATCTTCATACCTATATATTATGCTTTGTCCACCACTCTCTTGTCGTAAATTAGTTTGCTGTCGCGATAATTGTGTGTGTGTGTGTGTGTGTGTGTGTGTGTGTGTGTGTGTGTGTGTGTGGTATGAAGGGATAAAAGAGAGAACGAGAGAGAGAGAGAGAGAGAGAGAGAGAGAGAGAGAGAGAGAGAGAGAGAGAGAGAGAGAGAGAGAGAGAGAGAGAGAGAGAGAGAGAGAGAGAGAGAGAGAGAGGAGTAACCTGAGTCCTACAGATACATTACCTAATCCCTGGCCATTATAGGATCAGGGGCAGTCGGCTCAGTTTCTCATCTGTACCATACCCAACCGCGCATATTATCGGCTAGTGTGTGTGTGTGGGGGGGGGGTTCTGTGTGTGTGTGTGTGTGTGTGTGTGTGTGTGTGTGTGTGTGTGTGTGTTGGTCGTGAGGTGACTACTGATACTGTTTGTTTCATGAAGCTTCAAATCTTTGCTATATATCTAAACTTGTTGTCACATGATATATTTTCCAGTTGTATATTTTGTTTGTTATCTCTCTCTCTCTCTCTCTCTCTCTCTCTCTCTCTCTCTCTCTCTCTCTCTCTCTCTCTCCAGGTGGCTCAGGTATCATGGGTCAAGGAAAATTGGATAAACGAACATTTAGGAAAAAGAAAGAGAAAAAAAAGATGATAAGAGAAATGAAAGAAGAGAGAAAAAAGGAAAAGAAAGGGAGAGTAAGAGGAGAAAAAAATGGAGGAAGAAATAGAGCTAAGAAGAGATAAATATCTTTTGTAGGAGGGTGATGATGATGATGATTATGATGATGATGATGAGGAGGAGGAGGAGAGGGAGTGGGAGGAGGAAAA